>NW_027012900.1:0-17849 GCF_036934945.1 Oncorhynchus masou masou
AACCTACCTACCTACCTACCTACCTACCTACCTACCTACCTGCCTATCTACCTGCCTGCCTGCCTACCTACCTACCAACCTACCTACATACATACCCACCTATCTATCTACCTACCTACAGAGATACAGTCCACAACATTGCTGTCTCGTTTAAAATATTAACTTCTGTTTCTATTAGGATTACCTACCTACCTACCTACTAACCTACCTACCTACTAACCTACCTACCTACCTGCCTGCCTGCCTGCCTGCCTACCCTACCAACCTACCTACATACATATATCTACCTATCTCTATCTACCTACCTACAGAGATACAGTCCACAACATTGCTGTCTCGTTTAAAATATTAACTTCTGTTTCTATTAGGATTACCTACCTACCTACCTACCTACCTACCTACCTACCTACCTACCTACCTACCTACCTACCTACCTACCTACCTTTTTTGATCCATTCTGCTAAGCAGTCTGCGTGCTCAGGAATGCTTTCAACACGTTGATGACAGGTTATCATTGATCTGTCCTTTCTTAGAGCCAGGAAGGCATTAAATAATGTATGGTCTGCTGTAAATTGCCAGGCTTCTCTCCTGTCCTGGGCCCATTAAGAGGCCTCTTCATGGGGCCCCAGCGGGTCCCAGTGCTCCCCCTCCCTCCCAGGTCCTTGGTCCTCTTCATTTAATTAAATGATCCAATAATGAAAAGGCCTAATAATGAGATGAATTTTAATTATTAATGAGCAGCTGATGTAAGTGGTAGGCTGAGAGGCTGGTCCGGGGCTGAGAGAGAGACTGATCATCTATTATGCATGAGGCCAAACATTTTTCAATTCATCAGCTTTTCCTTTTTGTAAAAAGGTACACTTTATTAAGTGGTGTGTGTGTGTGTGGTGGCCAGGGGTAGTGGTGGAGGAGAGAACCTGGAGGTCAGACCTAACAGAGAGGTGTCTGTATGTCTCTTTGTCTGTTTGGTGTGTCTGTCTGCATGTCTGCCTGCCTGTCTCTCTGTTTCGCTGTCTGCGTGTCTGTCTATCTTGCTTCCTCTTTCTCTCTTTCTCTCTCTCTCTTTCTCTCTCTCTCTCTCTCTCTCTCTCTCTCTCTCTCTCTGGGGAGGAACAGCTTGTCCGACTGACATTTGCTCAGCAAATTTTGCAGATTTGTTTTGTAAGTGACCTTTTATATATACCACAGAAATGGGAATGAAATATGTAGGCTACAGTTTAATGTTGGAGTGTTAAGTTAAGTTTATTAATTGTGTTATATCTAGTTATCCAGCGCCTCTGACAATAAAACATCTTCATTTTTTTTAATGACATGACATGATAAATGTCTTGTTGAGGAAGTAATTGCATTTTGGGCCCAAAGTATAGGCTTAATGGCTCCCGATGTTGCTGTCCTTGGCTCCCGACGTTGCTGTCCTCGGCTCCCGACGTTGCTGTCCTCGGCTCTCAACGTTGGTGTCCTTGGCTCCCGACGTTGCTGTCCTCAGCTCCGACGTTGCTGTCCTCGGCTCCGACGTTGCTGTCCTCGGCTCCCAACGTTGCTGTCCTTGGCTCCCAACGTTGCTGTCCTTGGCTCCCGACGTTGCTGTCGTCTGCTCCCGACGTTCCTGTCCTTGGCTCCCGACGTTGATGTCTTCAGCTCTTCGGGTTCATAGGACCATGTACCGATTTAAAATCGAATACTTTTAGACTTTTACTCAGTAATATTTTACTGGGTGACTATTACTTGAATAATTTTCTATTAATAATCTTTACTTTCACTCAAGTATGATAATGCATGACTTTTTTGTAAATGGTTTTGATGGGTTTCATCATTGCCATAGAAGGAGATATGAGAAATCATCAATATGTCACAAATTCACATGTGATGTTCATATGCCCGCATCAGTATTATATGGAAATGACATGTGATGTTCATATGCCTCCATCAGTATCCTATGAAAATGACATGTGATGTTCATATGCCTCCATCAGTATCCTATAAAAATGACATGTGATGTTCATATGCCTCCATCAGTATCCTATGAAAATGACATGTGATGTTCATATGCCTCCATCAGTATCCTATAAAAATGACATGTGATGTTCATATGCCTCCATCAGTATCCTATGAAAATGACATGTGATATTCATATGCCTCCATCAGTATCCTATGAAAATGACATGTGATGTTCATATGCCTCCATCAGTATCCTATGAAAATGACATGTGATATTCATATGCCCCTGTACCAGCCGACATAGAGAGAGTTGGAGACAGCTACAAAAAGAGACAGACGTTTAATTAACTTCTTCACTCCTTGCTTCACGGCTCCATCCCCCTTTGTCTCACATGCTATTAGGTATTAGGTATTTGTTGAGTGAATTGTTAGATATCGCTGCACTGTCGTGAACAATAATTATTTTAAGACAGAGTGTGGTGTCTGTAGAGTGGTGTCTGTAGAGTGGTGTCTGTAGAGTGATGGCTCGGGGGGCAGGAGACAAGAAGGACAGCATCCCAAATGGCATTATGTTTCCTTTGCACTACAATACCTACGTATTGCACTACAGAGGACTCTGGTCTAAAGTAGTGTACTACGTAGGGAATAGGGTGCCATAGGGCTCTGGTCTAAAGTAGTGCACTATATAGGGAATAGGGTGCCATAGGTCTCTATTCTAAATTAGTGGACTATATAGGGAATAGGGTGCCATAGGGCTCTGGTCTAAAGTAGTGCACTATATAGTGAATAGTGTGCCACAGGGTTCTGGTCTAAAGTAGTGCACTATATAGGGAATAGGGTGCCACAGGGTTCTGGTCTAAAGTAGTGCACTATATAGGGAATAGGGTGCCATAGGGTTCTGGTCTAAAGTAGTGCACTATATAGGGAATAGGGTGCCATATGGCTCTGGTCTAAAGTAGTGCACTGTGTAGGGAATAGGGTGCCATTTGGGACGCAGACTGGCATGTCATTGGGATAGTGAGAGGAGCAGAGCGGGTGGCGTGCCTGCATTACTCCCCCATCAATATGTGATTAATAATTCAGCAGGCACAGACTGAGCATTCTATAGGGTTACAGCCTGTTGTTTAGTTAACTTCATTCATCATGAAATGGATGGATCAGGCAGTGTTGGGGTTGGGTTAGGGCTGGGTTAGCCTGGAACTGGGACTGGCTTGGGACTGGGTTGGGTTAGGGCTGGGTTAGCCTGGAACTGGGTTGGGCTGGGACTGGGTTGGGACTGGGTTGGGACTGGGTTGGGACTGGCTTGTGGTTGTGGTTGGGTTAGGGCTGGGTTAGCCTGGAACTGGGTTGGGCTGGGACTGGCTTGGGACTGGGTTGGGACTGGGTTGTGGTTGTGGTTGGGTTAGGGCTGGGTTAGCCTGGAACTGGGTTGGGCTGGGACTGGGTTGGGACTGGGTTGGGACTGGGTTGGGACTGGGTTGTGGTTGTGGTTGGGTTAGGGCTAGGTTAGCCTGGAACTGGGTTGGGCTGGGACTGGGTTGGGACTGGGTTGGGACTGGGTTGGGACTGGGTTGTGGTTGTGGTTGGGTTAGGGCTGGGTTAGCCTGGAACTGGGTTGGGCTGGGACTGGGTTGGGACTGGGTTGGGACTGGGTTGGGACTGGGTTGGGACTGGGTTGTGGTTGGGGTTGGGTTAGGGCTGGGTTAGCCTGGAACTGGGTTGGGCTGGGACTGTCTTGGGACTGGGTTAGGACTGGGTTGTGGTTGGGGTTGGGTTAGGGCTGGGTTAGCCTGGAACTGGGTTGGGCTGGGACTGGCTTGGGACTGGGTTGGGACTGGGTTGGGACTGTGTTGGGACTGGGTTGGGACTGGGTTGTGGTTGTGGTTGGGTTAGGGCTGGGTTAGCCTGGAACTGGGTTGGGCTGGGACTGTCTTGGGACTGGGTTAGGACTGGGTTGTGGTTGGGGTTGGGTTAGGGCTGGGTTAGCCTGGAACTGGGTTGGGCTGGGACTGGCTTGGGACTGGGTTGGGACTGGGTTGGGACTGTGTTGGGACTGGGTTGGGACTGGGTTGTGGTTGTGGTTGGGTTAGGGCTGGGTTAGCATGGAACTGGGTTGGGCTGGGACTGGCTTGGGACTGGGTTGGGACTGGGTTGTGGTTGGGTTTGGGTTAGTGCTGGGTTAGCCTGGAACTGGGTTGGGCTGGGACTGGGTTGGGACTGGGTTGGGACTGGGTTGGGACTGGCTTGGGACTGGGTTGGGACTGGGTTGGGACTGGGTTGTGGTTGTGGTTGGGTTAGGGCTAGGTTAGCCTGGAACTGGGTTGGGCTGGGACTGGGTTGGGACTGGGTTGGGACTGGGTTGGGACTGGGTTGTGGTTGTGGTTGTGGTTGTGGTTGTGGTTGGGTTAGGGCTGGGTTAGCCTGGAACTGGGTTGGGCTGGGACTGGGTTGGGACTGGGTTGGGACTGGGTTGGGACTGGGTTGTGGTTGTGGTTTGGTTAGGGCTAGGTTAGCCTGGAACTGGGTTGGGCTGGGACTGGGTTGGGACTGGGTTGGGACTGGGTTGGGACTGGGTTGTGGTTGTGGTTGGGTTAGGGCTAGGTTAGCCTGGAACTGGGTTGGGCTGAGACTGGGTTGGGACTGGGTTGGGACTGGGTTGTGGTTGTGGTTGGTTTAGGGCTAGGTTAGCCTGGAACTGGGTTGGGCTGGGACTGGGTTGGGACTGGGTTGGGACTGGGTTGGGACTGGGTTGTGGTTGTGGTTGGGTTAGGGCTGGGTTAGCCTGGAACTGGGTTGGGCTGGGACTGGGTTGTGACATGTACAAGACAGGTTAGGAATTAGACTTCAGGACATGAAGGCGGACAGACAGTTGGTGGACAGTAGGATGATGTTTGTAAATACCCAGCAGCAGCTAGGCATGTCAGTAAGTATTTTCCGAAATTATGTTAATTCCGATTCTCCCGATTCTCCATGTATTGATATTCGATACTGGGATTTGTTTGCTGGTTTGCTGTTCCAAACACATGGCTCACTATACTGTATGTGTGCTGCAGTGAGACAAGAGAGAATCAAGGATAAATGAAAAAAAGTGCAGAGAACACGTTGGCTCACTTTTTAAAAAGTAGATGGAGAACAAGCTATCGGATGGAAAGGTTTGGAGAGGGTACATCTGACTAGCGTTAGGTAACGCTAACTAGCAAAACAATTGACAAATCGATACTCGGAGTCAAGGTATCGATATTACATTGTCCAAAATAATAATAGAGAATATACTAGTTATGGAATAAGCTAGGCTAACTATACTGGTTAAAGAACAGGCTAGGCTAACTATACTGGCTATAGAACAGGCTAGGCTAACTATACTGGTTATAGAACAGGCTAGGCTAACTATACTGGCTATAGAACAGGCTAGGCTAGCTATACTGGCTATAGAACAGGCTAGGCTAACTATACTGGCTATAGAACAGGCTAGGCTAGCTATACTGGCTATAGAACAGGCTAGGCTAACTATACTGTTTATAGAACAGGCTTGGCTAACTATACTGGTTATAGAACAGGCTAGGCTAACTATACTGTTTATAGAACAGGCTTGGCTAACTATACTGGTTATAGAATAGGCTAGGCTAACTATACTGGCTATAGAACAGGCTTGGCTAACTATACTGGTTATAGAACAGGCTAGGTTAGCTATACTAGTTATAGAACAGGCTAGGCTACCTATACTAGTTATGGAACAGGCTAGGCTAACTATACTGGTTATAGAACAGGCTAGGCTAACTATACTGGCTATAGAACAGGCTAGGCTAACTATACTGGTTATAGAACAGGCTGAGGCTAACTATACTGGCTATAGAACAGGCTAGGCTAACTATACTGGTTATAGAACAGGCTAGGCTAACTATACTGGCTATAGAACAGGCTAGGCTAGCTATACTGGCTATAGAACAGGCTAGGCTAACTATACTGGCTATAGAACAGGCTAGGCTAACTATACTGTTTATAGAACAGGCTTGGCTAACTTTACTGGTTATAGAACAGGCTAGGCTAACTATACTGGCTATAGAACAGGCTAGGCTACTTATACTAGTTATAGAACAGGCTAGGCTACCTATACTAGTTATAGAACAGACTAGGCTACCTATACTAGTTATAGAACAGGCTAGGCTAACTATACTAGTTATAGAACAGACTAGGCTACCTATACTGGTTATAGAACAGGCTAGGCTAACTATACTAGTTATAGAACAGACTAGGCTACCTATACTAGTTATAGAACAGGCTAGGCTACCTATACTAGTTATAGAACAGGCTAGGTTACCTATACTATATATAGAACAGGCTAGGCTACCTATACTAGTTATAGAACAGGCTAGGCTACCTATACTGGTTATAGAACAGGCTGGGTTACCTATACTAGTTATAGAACAGGCTAGGCTAACTATACTGGTTATAGAACAGGCTAGGTTAGCCTATACTAGTTATAGAACAGGCTAGGCTACCAATACTAGTTATAGAACAGGCTAGGCTACCTATACTAGTTATAGAACAGGCTAGGCTACCTATACTAGTTATAGAACAGGCTAGGCTAACTCTGTACTGGTTATAGAACAGGCTAGGCTACCTATACTAGTTATAGAACAGACTAGGCTAACTATACTAGTTATAGAACAGGCTAGGCTACCTGTACTGGTTATAGAACAGGCTAGGCTACCTATACTAGTTATAGAACAGACTAGGCTAACTATACTAGTTATAGAACAGGCTAGGCTACCTATACTAGTTATAGAACAGACTAGGCTAACTATACTAGTTATAGAACAGGCTAGGCTACCTATACTAGTTATAGAACAGGCTAGGCTACCTATACTAGTTATAGAACAGGCTAGGCTAACTATACTAGTTATAGAACAGGCTAGGCTACCTATACTGGTTATAGAACAGGCTAGGCTACCTATACTAGTTATAGAACAGGCTAGGCTAACTATACTGGATCAATTAGTCTGATGATCAATACAGCAAACAATTGGGTTTAATATTATCCTCCGAAACCCTTTCAATGTGATTCTTCACACATCACAGTGCTTGTTTGTTTTTTCAAGAAAAAATACATCTCATTCTCAACACAGATTATACAAAACAAATCTCGATGTCTCTCATAGGCTACGTATTAATTGGGTGTGATGTACTTGAAGGAGCCAAGCAACAGATTTAGGGTAATTGAAAGTCCGTAGTGTGACTGAAATAAGCCCTCTCTTCCAGGGGGCTAGACCCTCTGGTGCCTTGTGCTGTGTGTCCCAGAGAACTAAATATATTCTCTGCATTCTGAATAACATTCCTGTCTTTAACAGACCTGGCAGTAGTTAACAGCGTAGGAGAATAAATAACTTTCTCAGCCAAGCCTTCTTCAAGATGGGTACGAAGATGTGTGTGTGTGTGTGTGTGTGTGTGTGTGTGTGTGTGTGTGTGTGTGTGTGTGTGTGTGTGTGTGTGTGTGTGTGTGTGAGAGTTAGCGTCTGTGTGAGTGTGTGAGTGTGTGTGTGTGTCTGTGTGTGTGTGTGTGTATGAGTTAGCGTCTGTGTGAGTGTGTGTGTGTGTGTGTGTGTGTGTGTGTGTGTGTGTGTGTGTGTGTGTGTGTGTGTGTGTGTGTGTGTGTGTGTGAGTTAGCGTCTGTGTGAGTGTGTGTGTATGATTCTGTGTGATTGTAAGAGGAATCACAGTTGAATTAGCTAAATATAGTAGCTAAGAGTAATAACTGCTCTGATCAGCAGGCGTTAGTAGATAATGACAGAGTAATATCTGCTCTGATCAGCAGGCGTTCGTAGATAATGACAGAGTAATAACTGATCTGATCATCAGGCGTTAGTAGATAATGACAGAGTAATATCTGATCTGATCAGCAGGCGTTCAGTAGATAATGACAGAGTAATAACTGATCTGATCATCAGGCGTTAGTAGATAATGACAGAGTAATAACTGATCTGATCAGCAGGCGTTAGTAGATAATGACAGAGTAATAACTGCTCTGATCAGCAGGCGTTCGTAGATAATGACAGAGTAATATCTGCTCTGATCAGCAGGCGTTCGTAGATAATGACAGAGTAATAACTGATCTGATCAGCAGGCGTTAGTAGATAATGACAGAGTAATAACTACTCTGATCATCAGGCGTTAGTAGATAATGACAGAGTAATAACTGATCTGATCATCAGGCGTTAGTAGATAATGACAGAGTAATAACTGATCTGATCAGCAGGCGTTCGTAGATAATGACAGAGTAATAACTGATCTGATCAGCAGGCGTTCGTAGATAATGACAGAGTAATAACTGCTCTGATCAGCAGGCGTTCGTAGATAATGACAGAGTAATAACTGCTCTGATCAGCAGGCGTTAGTAGATAATGACAGAGTAATAACTGCTCTGATCAGCAGGCGTTCAGTAGATAATGACAGAGTAATAACTGCTCTGATCAGCAGGCGTTAGTAGATAATGACAGAGTAATAACTGATCTGATCAGCAGGCGTTCGTAGATAATGACAGAGTAATATCTGGTCTGATCAGCAGGCGTTCGTAGATAATGACAGAGTAATATCTGGTCTGATCAGCAGAGCGTTCGTAGATAATGACAGAGTAATATCTGCTCTGATCAGCAGGCGTTAAGTAGATAATGACAGAGTAATATCTGCTCAGGCAGGGCAGGGTGTCCTAATTTCTCAGGATCTCAGTGTGGAGCCAAAATTATGTCACTCATTCCAGCCACCTTCCCCTGAAAAACGTCACTGGCCTTAAGTAGTTCCAGCAGCCGTCCAAAAAGTTAACTTCCTGAACCGAGCCAAGCACTCACTCTCTCTCTCTCTCTCTCTCTCGTTCTCTCTCTCCCACTCTCTCTCTCTCTCTCTCTCTCTCTCTCTCTCTCACACACTCTTTCTATCTCTGTCTCTGTTTATCTCCCCCTCTCTCTTTCTCTCTCTGTCTGTCTATCTCCTCCATCTCCCTCTCTTTTCATCCCCAGTCTCCTCTCCCCTTTTTTCTCTCTCTCCTCTCTCTACCCCCATCTAACTCTCTCACACTCTCTCACTCTCTCTACCTCCCTCGAACTATCTCTCACTCTCTCTACCTCCCTCTAACTCTCTCACTCACCACTCTCTCTCTACCCCCTCTAACTATCTCTCACACTCTCTCATTCTCTCAACCTCCTCTAACTCTCTCACTCTCTCTACCCCCCTCTAACTCTCTCTCACACTCTCTCTCTCTCTCTACCCCACTCTAACTCTCGAAGACTCTCTCACTCTCTCTACCTCCCTCTAACTCTACCCTACTCCCCAACTAACTCTAACACCCTCTCCTTCTTCTGCTCCCCCTGTCTATCTCTCTTTCAACTGCTTTTCATGTGGGGTGCAGAAGCAGGAGGCAGGATATGGTCTCGAGTAATATCACTCTGATTTAGTGAGGATAGTCTAGGTTTAGACAGGAAAGGTCCAAGAGTTTAGATAAGGGAAGGTCTGAGTTTAGACAAGGGAAGGTCTAAGAGTTTAGACAAGGGAAGGTCTAAGATTTAGACAAGGGAAGGTCTAAGAGTTTAGATAAGGGAAGGTCTAAGAGTTTAGACAAGGGAAGGTCTAAGAGTTTAGACAAGGGAAGTTCCAGCTCTGCCTTTGTCTGTCAGTCGAGCTCTCTAGCACACACACACACACACACACACACACACACACACACACACACACACACACACACACACACACACACACACACACACACACACACACACACACACACACACTGTCCTCTATCCTCTGTCCTCTATCCTTTGTTCTCTATTCTCTGTCCTCTGTCCTCTATCCCCTGTCCTCTGTCCTCTGTCCTCTATCCTTTGTCCTCTATCCTCTGTCCTCTATCCTCTGTCCTCTGTCCTCTGTCCTCTGTCCACATCATTTCATCCATCATTTGATTTCTTTATATGAGATGCTTCTTTATACATAGATGCGTGTTTTTGGCTGGTGTTTGGCTGGTTTTGGCTGGAGTTTCGCTGGTTTTTGGTTGGTTTTGGCTGGAGTTTCTCTGGTTTTTGGCTGGTTTTTGGCTGGAGTTTGGCTAGTTTTGGGCAGGTTTTGTCTGGAGTTTTCTGACTTCACAGCACTGTTCTGTGCCTATGCTGTGTGCACGCTGACTGGTGTGTCGAAGTGAGTGGAATCTTCATTTATACTATTTATCTGAAATAAAGTGGACTAACATTCACTTATTATTTAATTTATCCCTGTGTATGACATCGACGTCTGTAAGAGACTATTGTTATTATAAGTGTACTCTTGTACCTATTTCAGACTGTAGTCTATTTATCCTTCTCATAGGACAACTACACACAACATTTTACTGTATTCCTCTTTTAGGTCTCTCTTTATGTCGTGTTGTGTTGTCTCTCTAGTCCCAGCAGGAGTGTTGTCTCTCTAGTCCCAGCAGGAGTGTTGTCTCCCTCGTCCCCAAAGTGTTGTCTCCACAGGGGGCTCCACAGGGGGCTCCACAGGGGGCTCCACGGGGGCTCACGGGGGGCTCACAGGTGACTCCACAGGGGGCTCCACAGGTGACTCCTCCACAGGGGGCTCCACAGGGGGCTCCACGGGGGGGGCTCACGGGGGCTCCACAGGGGACTCCACAGGGGGCTCCACAGGGGGCTCCACAGGGGCTCCACAGGGGGCTCCACAGGTGGCTCCACAGGGGGGGGGCTCCACAGGGGCTCCACAGGGGGCTCCACAGGGGAGCTCCACAGCAGCCCACCAGATGACCTAAGGGTGAGTCTGAACATGGCACCCTATTCCCTAAAATAGTACATTTAACAGTGCAAAAGTAGTGCACTGTGTAAGGAAATATATTGCCATTTGGGACGACGACCTGGGCGATAAGCTGATGACACAGAGGGCCCTCTCCACAGCGTCGGCTGTTATTTACTCCTCTACTTAAAGTCAAGTTTCAATCTAGTGGATGATATAGGGTAGTCTAACTGACTGACTGATTGGAAATAATTGGACATGATTTACAAACATTTAATCAGGAGACTTCAGAAGCCATTGTCTTGACCGTAGAGTAATTTTAAGATACATGAACGGGAAAAAATGTTTGTTATTCTTTTTCCTCAACAGAAACGACACAATGAGTAGCAAATTTTTATGTGCCGAGTGTGAGTAAATAACTGAAGTAGCTACGTGCCAGCATTTTGTCTGTAGATAGTAACATGAAGTATACATAAATACACTAGATTTCACCACTTTTGGAGTTTCTGTCACCATCTGACCTCTAACCTCCCTAACCATTCCCAGCCAATCATAACCAGCCGTCCATTTAAGAGCCCAATACTTTTGTTATTTACACTGCTAAAAAATAGGCTTTAACCAATAGGGTTATTGGAAAACGTGTCTTTTTAGGTAATAGGTTTTTAAAGTACACTGCAGTTCAATTTGACATGACATGTAAACTACAGTAGCGTATTTATGACATGTAAATGTAATACCTAAAATGGTCATGGAATGAAATGCTGCTCTACACATCTGTACACAGCTCTACACTGCTCTGAACATCTATACACTGCTCTACACATCTATACACAGCTCTACACATCTATACACATCTCTACACATCTATACACATCTATACACAGCTCTACACTGCTCTACACATCTATACACTGCTCTACACATCTATACACAGCTCTACACATCTATACACATCTCTACACATCTATACACATCTATACACATAAATACACAGCTCGACACAGCTCTACACATCTATACCCAGCTCTACACATCTATACACATCTCTACACATCTCTACACATCTATACACATAAATACACAGCTCGACACATCTCTACACATCTATACACAGCTCTACACATCTATACACAGCTCTACACATCTCTACACATCTCTACACATCTATACACATAAATACACAGCTCGACACAGCTCTACACATCTATACACAGCTCTACACATCTATACACATCTCTACACATCTATACACAGCTCTACACATCTCTACACATCTATACACAGCTCTACACATCTCTACACATCTATACACATCTATACACATCTATACACAGCTCTACACATCTCTACACATCTATACACAGCTCTACACATCTCTACACATCTATACACATCTATACACATCTATACACAGCTCTACACATCTATACATCTATACACATCTACACATCTATACACATCTATACACATCTATACACATCTATACACATCTATACACAGCTCTACACATCTATACATCTATACACATCTATACACAGCTCTACACTGCACTACACAGTTTTACACAGCTCTCCACAGTTACACACAGTTACACACAGCTCTAAATAACTCTACACTGCTCTACACTGCTGTACATAACTCTACATATCTCTACACATCTCTACATAACTCTACACTGCTCTACATAACTCTACATATCTCTACACATCTCTACATAACTCTACACTGCTCTACATAACTCTACACTGCTCTACATATGTCAGGGTTTACCAGAATTGGACCCCGAACAGACCAGGACAAGGAAGTAGGAAGAAGGTGAGTATTTATTTACAAGTGAATGTGAATGGGTAGATATATCCAGGTGGCGTAGCGGGCAGCGATGGTGAGTTGATGGGAGTAAATGGAAGTGGATCAATGGGGTGACGGAATCCTCCGACGACCAGTGACAAAATCTAGGGCCAGATGCGACCAAGAGTCGCGAGGAATAGGTAGGGGGTGAAGAAGCCCAGAGCTGGGCCGATTGGTACTTTTGTTCTGAGCACAAACAGGACATACGGCAACAAACCTCCGGGTATCTTCTCCCATGGCAGGCCACCAAAATCGTCTGCGCAGTAGCGCCATAGTCCGAGCAGCGCCAGGGTGACAAGCTATCTTGCTGGCGTGGGACCACTGAAGAACAGCAGAACGGACCGACTCAGGCACGAACAACCGACCAGGTGGACCGTTACCGGGGCCGGGCTGCGTCCGAAGGGCCGCCATCACATCCTCCTCAATCCTCCATGTAACGGCTCCCACGACAAGGTTCTCGGGAAGAATCGTCTCAGTCTTGGCCCCACTCTCATCCGTCTTGGAGAACATCCGGGACAAGGCGTCCGCTTTGCCGTTCTTTGACCCAGGTCGGAACGTCAGGGGAAAAATTGAAGCGTCAAAAAACAAAGCCCACCTGGCCTGACGGGAGTTGAGAGGTTTAGCCGATTGCACGTAAGCCAGATTCTTGTGGTCAGTCCAAACCACAAACGGTTGCTCCGCTCCCTCCAACCAGTGACGCCACTCCTCCAAGGCAAGCTTCACAGCGAGAAGCTCCCGGTTACCCACATCGTAGTTTCTCTCAGCTGGTGAAACACGACAAGAGTAGAAGGTGCAGGGATGGGTTGCCGTCAGTGCCGCTACGCTGGGACAGGATGGCGCCCACCCCCACATCAGACGCATCCACCTCAACAACAAACTGACGGAAGTGTCAGGTTGAGAGAGAGAGAATCGGCGCGTTGGTGAGAGGAAATCGGCTCTTCCAAGTTCAGAAATGCTCGGTCTGCCTCAGGAGTCCAACAGAAAATTCTGGTGCAAGACGTCAGAGCAGTTAAAGGCTGTAATCACGGATAAACCTCCGATAGAAGTTCGCAAATCCCAGGAATCTCTGGAGCTGCAATCTCGTACCGGGCCGGGCCCAATCCCGAACCGCCCGAACCTTCTCTTGGTCCATCTTGATCTCACCCCTGGAGATGATGTACCCAAGGAAGGATGTAGTGTGGGCGTGAAAATCACACTTCTCTGCCTTCACAAACAGACGGTTCTCCAATAACCGCTGCAGGACCTGCTTAACATGCTGGATGTGGCTGGAAAGCTCCTTGGAGAAAATCAGGATGTCATCCAGGTAAACGAACACAAACAGACCGATCATATCCCTCAGCACGTCATTCACCAAACTTTGGAACACTGCTGGAGCGTTGGAAAGTCCAAACGGCATCACCTGGTACTCGAAATGTCCCATAGGTGTATTGAATCTAGTCAACCACTCGTCCCCCTCTTTGATCCGAACCAGATGATACGCATTGCGGAGGTCAAGCTTCGTAAACACAGTAGCACCCTGTAAAGAATCGAAAGCGGGCTCATCAAGGGCAAGGGGTACTTGTTCTTGACCGTAATATCATTCAACTGATAATCAATACACGGTCGAAGAGAGCCATCCCTTCTTACTCACAAAAAAAATCCAGCTCCCAGGGAGTGATGACGGACGAATGAGACCTGCAGCAAGAGACTCCTTTATGTAGGTCTCCAGGGCTTCCCGCTCAGGTCGAAATACTGTATTACCGTCCCTTGGGAAAGGCAGCTCCCAGGGAACAGCTTAATTGTACAATCATAAGGTCGGTGGGGAGGAAGTGACAGAGCTTTCTGCTTACTGAACACCTCACCCAACTCGTGATATGTTTCAGGAACCAGGGACAAATCCAGGAGGAGCAGACTCACTGACCCGACTGGGGACAGCATGAGAACAGGCAGTCCTGAGGCAGTTAGCATGGCACTCAATGCTCCAACTAGTTACCTTACCAGTCACCCAATCGAACGAAGGATTGTGTTCTCTTAGCCAGGGGTATCCAAGAACCAGAGGAACATGGGGGAAGGCAAAATGAAAAAAAATAACCTCTGAATGATTCCCCGACAACAACATCTTAACCGGTTCAGTCCTCATAGTGATTCGTGCCAGACTACTGCCGTTCAGAGTGGTTGCTTCAATGGCTTCCGGTAATTGCTCCTTGGAAAGCCCAAGCTGTTCCACTAAGTCGGCATCAATGAAGCTGTCATCGGCACCTGAATCTATGAAAGCGTTAATCGCTAAACTCTGATTCTTATTCACGGGTAGCAGGAAAACGAGGTCTGACAGGGCTCTTGAGAGGTTGAAACTGGCTAAGCTAACAAACCTCCAAAAACTTAACGAGCCGAGCAGTTTAACGGGGCGCTGAGGACAAACGGAGATGTAATGTCCCGAGCTACCACAGTAGAGGCAGCTGTTGGTCTCACGTCTACGTTGGCGCTCGTCCTTAGTTAACCCGTGCCGCCCCACTTGCATAGGTTCAGGATCTGGCGGCAGGACTCCTCCACTAATCCCGTGTGAGGGAAAATGATCAACCCGTTCTGGTCCACTTCCTGACCCGAATGGTAACCGAGTCTCAGATTGATTAGATGGACCCCACTGCTTCTCCCTCCTTCTCTCTCGAACTCTATTATCTACCCGAATAGCTAAGGTGACCAAACTATCTAGGTCACTAGGCTCTGGATAGGAGATCAGCTCGTCCTTGAGTTGCTCCGACAACCCCTGGAAAAAAACGCTTGTAGTGATTCCTCATTCCAACCACTCTCCACAGCCAATGTCCTGAATTCTATCACAAAGTCTGCCACACTGCGAGCTCCTTGGCGAAGAGAGAACAAACGTTTAGCTGCGTCCTTACCTCGAACTGGATGGTCAAAAAGCTTTCTCATCTCTGCCGTGAAACCCTGGTATGACGTCATGCATGTGTCCCGTCGTTCCTAAACAGCTGAAGCCCATTTCAGAGCTCTACCACGCAGCAGCTCAATAACAAAAGCTATCCTAGCCTTATCTGTGGCGTAATAGTAGGGCTGCAGATCAAAAACTAACCCACACTGTAAAAGAAATGAACGGCATCCTCCCAGATCTCCCTCGTACTTCTCCGGTGTCGGAACCTTGGGCTCACGGAAGGAACCCGCTCCCGAATCGGCAGGTGATATGGGTGTAACAGCTGGTGGATGATCCGCAGGCAACCTGAGCTGATCCTGGATACTCGTTAATCTATCCGATAAGTTCCGGATTGAACCCGCTATCTCGTGTAGCGCCGTGTTGTGTTGTCCCAACATCTTCTCCTGCAGGGTAATTGTATGGCAAACGGAGTCCAGGTCCGCTGGGTTCATCACTGGCCGGATCGTTCTGTCAGGGTTTACCAGAATTGGACCCAGAAGCAGACCAGGACAAGGAGAGTAGGAAGAAGGTGAGTGTTTAGTGAATGTGAATGGGTAAATATATCCAGGTGGCGTAGCGGGCAGCGGTGGTGAGTTAATGGTAGTAAATAGGTGGATCCAATGGGGTAGCGGAATTCTCCGACGACCAGGCGGGAATGGGGTAAATGATCCGGGTGAGTAACTGAAGACAGAACAAACGGAGGTAAGTTTAAGGCAAGCAATACGTAAAAAACAACAAAACAAATTCTATCCAACTTGAGGCTGATACTATGGCACGACATACTGTTCATGGCTAACGATTCGGCAGGGAATGGATGTCAGGTCCGAGCTTATGAAGAGGAGAGATGATGATCAGGACCAGGTGTGCAGATAGCTGATGGGATACAGGTGCGGGTGAACATCGATCTCCCAACAAGCTAATTCGCCCGGCAAACAGACAGGGTGCGTTCCAGGACACCGGAAACACACTCCAGGACAGAAACACAGGCAAACACAGACTCAGGAAGCGGGATTCGTGACAACATAACTCTACATAACTCTACATGACTCTACACTGCTCTACACTGCTCTACACTGCTCTACACTGCTCTACACTGCTCTACACTGCTCTACAGTATCTTGTATATATATCACAGTACTACTGCCTATTTAAATCACACAACAGGGGATGTATGCACTGTCTCAAGCTTCTCAGAGCAGAAATCAGTTTATCCTTTTAGATTATAATTTTAATTTTTTTATTTATTTAACCAGGCAAGTCAGTTAAGAACAAATTCTTATTTTCAATGACGGCCTGGGAACAGTGGGTTAACTGCCTGTTCAGGGGCAGAACGACAGATTTGTACCTTGTCAGCTTGGGGGTTTGAACTTGCAACCTTCCGATTACTAGTCCAACGCTCTAACCACTAGGCTACCCTGCCGCCTCATATAATGAATATGCTCTACAATGTGTCCCCAAAGCATAATGCTGCTGTACTCTAAGCCTTGTTGCAGTAACAACAAAATAAGGTCTCTCTCTCTCTCCTCTCTCTCTCTCTGCTCTCTCTCTCTCTCTCTCTCTCTCTCTGCTTCTCTCTCTCTCTCTCTCTCTCTCTCTCTTCTCTCTCTCTCTCTCTCTTCTCTCTCTCTGAGAGAGAGAGAGACAGAGAGTGAGAGAGAGACGAGAGAGAGAGAGACAGAGAGAGAGAGAGAGAGACAGAGAGAGAGACAGAGAGAGACAGAGAGAGACGCACACACACACACACACACACACACACACACACTGCTTCACACTTTTATACTTTATACACCTCTGTATGAACAGCGGCCTTCCACAGCAGGGTTCAACAGGAAGAAGCAGTAAAACGAAATGGGAGAGACCTACCATATTTCATAATGAATAAGTAGCCGTGCCGGGAGAATGGTTACAGGACGACGTGAAAAGGTCAATAACATATAAAAGTGATCATTCAGTTCCCCCAGAACAACCAGCAGTACCATACCCGTGCTTTTCTTTGGACTAATGAAAACATATATTGCATTGATTTGATTACATGAACACCCCCGCCACACACACACACACACACATACGCGCACACGCGCGCACGCGCGCGCACGCACGCACACACACACACACACACACACACACACACACACACACACAACACACACACACACACACACACACACACACACACATACACACATACACACACACACACACACACACACACACACACACACACACACACACACACACACACACACACACACACACACACATACACACACACACACACACACACACACGCACGCACGCACGCACACACACACACACACACACACACACACACACACACACACACACACACACACACACACACACACACACACACATATACACAAACATACACACATAT
>NW_027012901.1:0-17831 GCF_036934945.1 Oncorhynchus masou masou
TTAATATAGCACTGTGCCATGCCAGGGGATGTTTGGTTAATATAGCACTGTGCCATGCCAGGGGATGTTCTGGTTAATATAGCACTGTGCCATGCCAGGGGATGGTCTGGTTAATATAGCACTGTGCCATGCCAGGGGATGGTCTGGTTAATATAGCACTGTGCCATGCCAGGATGTCTGGTTAATATCAAATCAAATCCAAATCACATTTATTTGTCACACATACACATGGTTAGCAGATGTTAATGCGAGTAGTAGCGTAAATGCTTGTGGCTTCTAGTTCCGGCTCAATGCAGTAATAACCAACAAGTAATCTAACTAACAATTCCTAAACTACTGTCTTATACACAGTGTGAGGGGATAGAAGAATATGTACAGCAAGGATATATGAATGAGTGATGGTACAGAGCAGCATAGGCAAGATACAGTAGATGGTATCGAGTACAGTATATACATATGAGATGAGTATGTAAACAAAGTGGCATAGTTAAAGTGGCTAGTGCCATGCCAGGGATGGTCTGGTTAATATAGCACCAGGTCATGCCAGGGATGTCCGCTAATATAGCACTGTGCCGCTGCCAGGGGTGGTCTGGTTAATATAGCACTGTACCAGGGATGGTCTGGTTAACATAGCACTGTGCCATGCCAGGGGATGGTCTGGGCTAATATAGCACTGTGGCATTCCAGGGGATGGTCTGTTAACATAGCACCGTGCCATGCCAGGGATGGTCTGTTAATATAGCACCAGGTCACGCCAGGGATGGTCTGGTTAATATAGCACTGTGCCATGCCAGGGTGGTCTGGTTAATATAGCACTGTGCCAGGGATGGTCTGGTTAATAAAGCACTGTGTCGTTAGGGGATGGTCTGGCATACAGTACCGTGTCATGCCAGGGATGGTCTGTTAATATAGCACTGCAAAGGTTAGGGATGGTCTGGTTAATATGCACTGTGCCATGCCAGGGGATGGTCTGGTTAATATAGCACTGTGCCATGCCAGGGGAGGGTCTGGTTAATATAGCACTGCGTCATGCCAGGGATGGTCTGGTTAATATATCACTGTGCCAGGGGGACGGTTCATAACATAGTACCTGTGCCATGCCAGGGGATGGTCTGGTTAATATAGCATAGTGTGCCATGCCCGATGATGGTCTGTGCAGATATCACTGTGCCCTCTGGAGATGGTCCTTACGGTATAAGGGCGGAGCATTTGGCCGCACCAGGCGGTGATACAGCCCGCCAGGACAGGCTTCTCATAAAGATATAAAATCTGTATTTTTTTGTGAAGAATCAACAACAAGTGGGACACAATCATTCGGTGACATTTATTGATATTTCAAACTTTTAACAAAATCCTGAGGTTAAAATTATTCAGCCTTTACTATGCAGCTCTCTCCACGATGCTGTCTGTGTGAGTGGACCAATGAATAATGATGATTACAATCTGTGATGTGTATGCCGAGGAACTTGAAAACTTGATATCTCTCCACAAACTGTTCCATCGATGTGATAGGGTGTTCCTCTGCTGTTTCCTGAAGTCCACAATTATATCCTTATGTTTTGTTGCAAAAGGTTGAGTGTGAGGTTATTTTCCTGACACCACATGCCAGGTGGGCCATTATAGCACCTCCTCCCTGGATGGTCCTTAATATAGCACTGTAATAGGGATGTCTGGTAATCAAGCCTACCACAGGGATGGTCTGTTATTATAGTCTGTTCGCAAACTGTTATGATGATTGAGGGGATGGTCGTATCACTGTGCCATGCCAGGGGATGGTCTGGTGAACAGGGAGTACAGGAGAGGGCTGGTTAAAATAGCACTCAGGGGCCCCAGTGTTGAGGATCACGGGGAGGAGATGGGTCTGTTATACCCTCACCAGGGGATGGCGGCCTGTGTCGTCAGGAAGTCCATAGCCCAGTCATGCCAGGGGATGGTCGAGACCCAGGGTCATCAGGGAGCTTGATGACGAGCTTGGATGGGTACTATGGTGTTGAATGCCGAGGGCAGGATAGTCGATGAACAGCATTCTCACATAGGTATTCCTCTAGTCCAGGGATGGGTTAGGGCAGTGTGCAGTGTGGTTGAGAGATATAGCACTGTGTCATGCCAGGGATGGTCTGGTTATTTGAGCCAGGGATGGTCTGGTTAAATTGGAGTGTGCCATGCTAGGGATGGTCTGGTAGGGTAGAGGTGGATATGGTCCTTGACTAGGGGATCTCTCAAAGCACTTCAGGGGATGACTGGAAGTGAGTGCCTACAGGGGCGGTAGTCGTGTTAGCTCAGTTACCTAATATAGCACTGTGTCATTGGGAACAGGTTAATAACAATGGATGGTCTCTTGAAGCATGTGGGAACAGCAGACTGGTAATAGGGATTGATTGAATATGTCTGGTTAATATAGCACAGGCCAGCCAGGGGCTGGCCTGCGCATGCTCTGAGGGCGCAGGGCTGGGGATGCCGCACTGGGCCATGCCAGGATGGTCTGGTTAATATAGCACTGTAAGGGATGGTTTTACTCACTCGCCATGCCAGTGAAGGATAGACCGCAGGGGATGGTCTGTTGCAGGCAGTGTCAGTGGCACTGTATTGTCCTCAAAGCCGGGGAAAAAAGTTATTTAGTCTGCCTGGGATGGTCTGGTTAATATACATCCTGGTCCATGACTGGGATGATTTCATCCTGTAGTCCGTGATCTGGACTGTAGACCCTGCCAGGGATGCCTCTTGTGTCTGAGCCTGGAATTGGGATGGTCTGGTTTGTTCTGGTACTGCCATGCCAGCTTGTTTGATAGCCTTACGGAGGGAATAGCTGCATTGTTTGTATTCAGTCATGTTACCAGACACCTTGCCCTGATTGAAAGCAGTTTCACTAATAGGAATGCTGCCATCAATCCAAGGTTTCTGGTTAGGGAATGTTTTTAATCGTTGCATGGGGAACGACATCTTCAACGCATGCCAGGGGATGGTCTAATTAATATAGCACACCGAATCAGGGATTCGTCAATGTTGCTATTTGGACGCAGGGGATACGAAACATGTCCCAGTCCACGTGATGGAAGCAGTCTTGCCAGGGAGTGTGGAGTCAGCTTGGTCGGACCAGCGTTGGACATAACACTGTGCCATGCCGTGGGAGCTTCTTTAGCTTTGTCTGCCAGGGATGGTCTGGCAAAATGGAGCCAGGGGGTCTGGTTAATATAGCAAGGGGGCATGCCAGGGCCTTATATAGCACTGTGCCATGCCAGGGGAAGTTAGAGTAACAGTGATCCAGGGGATGGTCTTTTTAGCACGCCATGCCAGGGGATGGTCTGGGTTAATATATCGATGCCAGGGGATGCTGTTAAAATTTAGGAGTCTTGTTTTCAGATTAGCCTTGTTAAAATCCCCAACAGGGATGAATGCAGCCTGGATAAATGGTTATCAGTTTGCAAAGAGTTAAATATAGCACTGTGTCATGCCAGGGGATGTGTCTGCTTGGGGGATATATACGGCCAGGGGATGGTCTGATTATAATCCAAGAGGATGGTCTGGTTAGATAATCACGGTCTACATTTGATTGTGAGGATGGTCTGGTTAATATAGCAGGTGAACAGGGGATGGTTGAGTTCCTATATCACTCTTTCATCGCAGGGATGCCTGGTTAGCCATAAGGCATGCCAGGGGATGGTCTGGTTAATATAGCACTCTTCTTACCAGAAAGGATGGTCTGGTTAATATAGCACTGTCGGCAGGGGATGGTCTGGAGATATAGCACCGTGGCTGCACCGGATCCGAGAGCGTGCTCTCCAGTGAGTCTGGTTAATATAGCACTGTGCCATGCACAGATGGTCTGGTTAATTACAGTCTCTGATGTGGTCTGGAATGCTACCGTCATGCCAGGATGGTCTTCAACAACACTTGTTGTCAAGAGACTGGACATTGGCAAGAGGGGATGCTAGGGGAAGATGGGGCAATATAGCCCGCCATCCAGGGGATGGTCCGACCAGAAGCACCGCCACGATGGTCTACACAGTAGCACTGTGCCATGCGCCAGGGGATGGTCTGGTTATTATAGCACTGTGCCACAGGGGATGGTCTGGTTAATATATCACTGTGTCATTCCAGGGGATGGTCTGGTTAATATAGCACTGGATCCGCGTCGCGCAAAAACATATTCTTGGTCGTACTGATGGTGAGTTGACGCTGATCTTATATACAGTAGTTCTTCTCGGCTGTATGTAATGAAACCTAAGATGACCTGGGGTACTAATGTAAGAAATAACACGTAAAAAAAAACAAAAAACTGCATAGTTTCCTAGGAACGCGAAGCGAGGCGGCCATCTCTGTCGGCGCCATAATGCGCAGCACTGTGCCATGCCAGGGGATGGTCTGGTTAATATAGCACTGTGCCATGCCAGGGGATGGTCTGGTTAATATAGCACTGTGTCATGCCAGGGGATGGTCTGGTTAATATAGCTCCATGCCTGGGGATGGTCTGGTTAATATAGCACTGTGCCATGCCAGGGGATGGTCTGGTTAATATAGTACTGTGCCATGCCAGGGGAGGGTCTGGTTAATATAGCACTAACAGGGGATGGTCTGGTTAATATAGCACTGTACCAGGGGATTGTCTGGTTAATATATCACTGTGCCATGCCAGGGGATGGTCTGGTTAATATATCACCGTGCCAGGATGGTCTGGTTAATATAGCACTGTGCCATGCCAGGATGGTCTGGTTATATATCACTGTGCCAGGGATGGTCTGGTTAATATAGCACTGTGCCATGCCAGGGATGGTCTGGTTAATATATCACTGTGCCGCCAGGGGATGGTCTGGTTAATATAGCACTGTGCCATGCCAGGGGATGGTCTGTTATAGCACTGTGTCAAAGGGGATGGCTCCGGTTAATATAGCACTGTGCCATGCCAGGGGATGGTCTGGTTAATATAGCACTCGTGTCATGCCAGGGGATGGTCTGGCTACACTGTGCCATGCCAGGGGATGGTCTGCCATTATATCACTGTGCCATGCCAGGGGATGGTCTGGTTAATATAGCACTGTACCAGGGGATGTCTGTTAATATAGCACTCAAAGGCGCGTGCCATGCCTGTGCCATGGATGGTCTGGTTAATATAGCACTGTGTCATGCCAGGGGATGGTCTGGTTAATATAGCACTGTGCCATGCCAGGGGATGGTCTGGTTAATATAGCACTGTGTCATGCCAGGGGATGGTCTGGTTAATATAGCACTGTGTCATGCCAGGGGATGGTCTGGTTAATATAGCACTGTGCCATGCCAGGGGATGGTCTGGTTAATATAGCACTGTGCCATGCCAGGGGATGGTCTGGTTAATATAGCACCGCATACAGGGGATTATCTGGGCTATATAGCACTGTGCCATGCCAGGGGATGGTCTGTTAATATAGCACCGTGTCATGCCAGGGATGGTCTGCTATTATATCACTGTGTCATTCCAGGGGGATGGTCTGCATTAGTATCACTGTGTCATGCCAGGGATGGTCTGGTTAATATAGCACTGTCATGCCAGGGGATGGTCTGCTGGACATTATAGCACTGTGTCATGCCAGGGGATGGTCTGGTTAATATAGCACTGTGCCATGCCAGGGATGGTCTGGTTAATATATCACTGTGTCATTCCACCTGTACCAGGGATGGTCTGGTTAATATATCACTGTGTCATGCCAGGGGAGGGTCTGGTTAACATATCACTGTGTCATGCCAGGGGATGGTCTGGTTAATATAACCGTGCCATGCCAGGGGATGGTCTGGTTAATATAGCACTGCCATGCCAGGGGATGGTCTGGTTAATATATCACAGGTCATGCCAGGGGATGGTCTGGCTAATATAGCACTGCCATGCCACAGGGATGGTCTGGTTAATATAGCACTGTGCCATGCCAGGGGATGGTCTGGTTAATATATCACTGTGCCATGCCAGGGGATGGTCTGGTTAATATAGCACTGTGCCATTCCAGGGGATGGTCTCGCTAATATAGCACTGTGTCATGCCAGGATGGTCTGGTTAATATAGCACTGTGTCATGCCAGGGGATGGTCTGGCTAATATATCACTGTGCCATGCCAGGGGATGGTCTGGTTAATATATCATCGTGTCATGCCAGGGGAGGGTCTACATTATATCACTGTGCCATGCCAGGGGGATGGTCTGGTTAATATAGCACTGTGCCATGTTAGGATGGTCTGGTTAATATATCACTGTGTCATTCCAGGGATGGTCTGTTACATTATAGCACTGTGTCATTCCAGGGATGGTCTGGTTAACATATCACTGTGCCATGCCAGGGGATGGTCTGGTTAATATAGCACTGTGCCAGGGATGGTCCGTTAATATATAGCACTGTGCCATGCCAGGGGATGGTCTGGTTAATATATCACTGTGCCATGCCAGGGATGGTCTGCTCTGTTATAGCACTGTGCCATGCCAGGGATGGTCTGGTTAATATAGCACTGCGGTGTCATGCCAGGGATGGTCTGGTTAATATAGCCCCGTGCCATGCCAGGGGATGGTCTGGTTAATATAGCACTGTGCCATTCCAGGGATGGTCTGGTTATATAGCACTGTGTCATGCCAGGGATGGTCTGGTTAATATAGCACTGTGTCATGTCAGGGATGGTCTGGCTATTATAGCATCGCGCCATGCCAGGGGGATGGTCTGGTTATATATCACTGTGTCATGCCAGGATGGTCTGGTTAATATATCACTGTGCCATGCCAGGGATGGTCTGTTAATATATCACCATGCCAGGGATGGTCTGGTTAATATATCACCATGCCATGGGGATGTGTCTGGTTAATATAGTACCAGGCCATGCCAGGGATGGTCTGGTTAATATAGCACTGTGTCATGCCAGGGATGGTCTGGTTAATATATCACCATGCCAGGGGATGGTCTGGTTAATATAGCACCATGCCAGGGGATGGTCTGGTTAATATAGCACTGCCATGCCAGGGGATGGTCTGGCACATATAGCTGTGTCATGCCAGGGGGATGGTCTGGTTAATATAGCACTGTGCCACACAGGATGGTCTGGTTAATATAGCATGCCAGGGATGGTCTGCACTGTGCCATGCCAGGGACACATTATAGCACTGTGCCATGCCAGGGGATGGTCTGGCATGTTATAGCACTGGTCATGCCAGGGATGGTCTGGTTAATATATCACATGCCAGGGATGTCATGCCAGGGGATGGTCTGGCTAATATAGCACTGTGTCATGCCAGGGGATGGTCTGGTTATAACACCATGCCAGGGGATGGTCTGGTTAATATAACACTGTGCCATGCCAGGGGATGGTCTGGTTAATATAGCACTGGCCACGCCAGGGGATGGTCTGGTTAATATATCACTGTGTCATGCCAGGGATGTAACTGGTTAATATAACACTGTGCCATGCCAGGGATTGTCTGGTTAATATAGCACTATAGCACCAGGTCATGCCAGGGAGGCTCAGTTAATATAGCACTGTGTCATGCCAGGGGACGGGTCTGTTACCATAACACTGTGCCATGCCAGGGGATTGTCTGGTTAATATAGTACCGTGCCATGCCAGGGGATGGTCTGGTTAATATAGCACTGTGCCATCTCCAGGGGATGGTCTGGTTAATATAAATGTGTCATGCCAGGGGATGGTCTGGTTAATATATCACTGTACCAGGGGGATGGTCTGGTTAATATATCACCATAGTCATGCCAGGGGGATGGTCTGGTTAATATAACACTGTGCCATGCCAGGGGGATGGTCTGGTTAATATAGCACTGTGCCATTCCAGGGGATTGTCTGGTTAATATAGCACTGTGCCATGCCAGGGGATGAATCTGCTAATATAACACGTGTGCCATGGGATGGGGATAACACTGTGCCATGCCAGGATTGTCTGTTAATATAGCATTGCCAGGGGGGATGGTCTGGTTAATATAGCACTGTGCCATGCCAGGGGATGGTCTGGTTAATATATCACGCCTGCCAGGGGATGGTCTGGTTAATATATCACTGTGCCATGCCAGGGGATGGATGGTCTGGTTAATATATCACTGTGCCATTCCAGGGGATGGTCTGGTTAATATAGCACTGTGCCATGCCAGGGGATGGTCTGGTTAATATAGCACTGTGCCATGCCAGGGGATGGTCTGGTTAATATGGCACAGGCCATGCCAGGGGATGGTCCGTTAATATAGCACTGTGCCATGCCAGGGCGGTCTGGTTAATATATCACCATGCCACAGGATGGTCTGGTTAATATAGCACCATGCCATGGGGATGGTCTGGTTAATATATCACGGTGGCATCTCCAGGGGATGGTCTGGTTATTATAGCACTGCGCCATGCCAGGATGGTCTGGTTAATATATCACTGTGCCATGCCAGGGGATGTTCTGGTTAATATAGCACTGTGCCATGCCAGGGGGATGGTCTGGATAATATAGCACTGTGCCATGCCAGGGGGATGTTGGTTAATATAGTATCGTGCCGCCAGGGGATGGTCTGGTTAATATAGCACTGTGCCAGGGGATGGTCTGGTAATATAGCACTGTGCCATGCCAGGGGGATGTTCTTTAATATAGCACTGTGCCATGCCAGGATGGTCTGTTATTATATATGCCAGGGACTGTTATTATAGCACCATGCCAGGGATGGTCTGGTTAATATAGCACTAGGGATGGCCTGGTTAATATAGCCAGGGGGATGGTCTGGTTAATATAGCACCATGCCAGGGGATGGTCTGGTTAATATAGCACTGTGTCATGCCAGGATGGTCTGGATAATATAGCACTGTGCCATGCCAGGGATGGTTTAATATAGCACTGTGCCATGCCAGGGGGATGGTCTGGTTAATATAGCACTGTGCCAGGGGATGGTCTGGTTAATATAGCACTGCGCCATGCCAGGGATGGTCTGGTTAATATATCACCAGGGGGTCATCTGCCAGGGGATGGTCTGCCATATAGCACTGTGCCATGCCAGGGATGGTCTGGTTAATATAGCACTGTGCCAGGGGATGGTCTGGTTAATATAGCACTGTGCCATGCCAGGGGATGGTCTGGTTAATATAGCATCACTGTGCCATGCCAGGGATGGTCTGGTTAATATAGCACTGTGCCAGGGGATGGTCTGGTTAATATAGCACTGCCATGCCAGGGATGGTCTGGTTAACATATCACTGTGTCATTCCAGGGGATGGTCTGGTTAATATATCACCGTGTCAGGGGATGGTCTGGTTAATATATCACTGTGTCATGCCAGGACAGGGGATGGTCTGGTTAATATAGCTGTGCCATGCCAGGGGATGGTCTGGTTAATATAGCACTGTGCTGCATGCCAGGGATGGTCTGGTTATTATATCATGCCGGGGGATCCAGGTGCGAAATATCACTGTGCCAGGGGATGGTCTGGTTAATATAGCACTGTGCCATGCCAGGGGATGGTCTGGTTAATATAGCACTGTGCCATTCCAGGGGATGGTCTGGTTAATATAGCACTGTGCCATGCCAGGATGGTCTGGTTAATATAGCACTGTGCCATGCCAGGGGATGGTCTGGTTAATATAGCACTGTGCCATGCCAGGGGATGGTCTGGTTAATATAGCACTGTGCCATGCCAGGGGATGGTCTGGTTAATATAGCACTGTGTCATGCCAGGGGATGGTCTGGTTAATATAGCACTGTGCCATGCCAGGGGATGGTCTGGTTAATATATCACTGTGCCATGCCAGGGGATGGTCTGGTTAATATATCACTGTGCCATGCCAGGGGATGGTCTGGTTAATATAGCACTGTGCCATGCCAGGGGATGGTCTGGTTAATATAGCACTGTGCCATGCGACGGTCTTTTCAGGGGATGGTCTGGTTAATATAGCACTGTGCCATGCCAGGGGATGGTCTGGTTAATATAGCACTGTGCCATGCCAGGGATGGTCTGGTTAATATAGCACTGTGCCATGCCAGGGGATGGTCTGGTTAATATATCACTGTGCCATGCCAGGGATGGTCTGGTTAATATAGCACTGTGCCATGCCAGGGGATGGTCTGGTTAATATATCACTGTGCCATGCCAGGGATGGTCTGGTTAATATAGCACTGCCATGCCAGGGGATGGTCTGGTTAATATAGCACTGTGTCATGCCAGGGGATGGTCTGGTTAATATAGCACTGTGTCATGCCAGGGGATGGTCTGTTAATATATCACTGTGCCATGCCAGGGGATGTTCTGGTTAATATAGCACTTTGCCATGCCAGGGGATGGTCTGGTTAATATAGCACTGTGTCATGCCAGGGGATGGTCTGGTTAATATAGCACTGTGTCATGCCAGGGATGGTCTGGTTAATATATCACTGTGTCATGCCAGGGGATGGTCTGGTTAATATAGCACTGCCATGCCAGGGGATGGTCTGGTTAATATAGCACTGTGCCATGCCAGGGGATGGTCTGGTTAATATAGCACTGTGTCATGCCAGGGGGATGGTCTGGTTAATATAGCACTGTGCCATGCCAGGGGATGGTCTGGTTAATATATCACTGTGCCATGCCAGGGGATGGTCTGGTTAACATAGCACTGTGCCATGCCAGGGGATGGTCTGGTTAACATAGCACTGTGCCATGCCAGGGGATGGTCTGGTTAATATGGCACTGTGCCATTCCAGGGGATGGTCTGGTTAATATAGCACTGTGCCATGCCAGGGGATGGTCTGGTTAATATAGCACTGTGCCATGCCAGGGGATGGTCTGGTTAATATAGCACTGTGCCATGCCAGGGGATGGTCTGGTTAATATAGCACCGTGCCATGCCAGGGGATGGTCTGGTTAATATAGCACTGTGCCATGCCAGGGGATGGTCTGGTTAATATAGCACTGTGCCATGCCAGGGGATGGTCTGGTTAATATAGCACTGTGTCATGCCAGGGGATGTTCTGGTTAATATAGCACTGTGCCATGCCAGGGGATGGTCTGGTTAATATAGCACTGTGCCATGTTACAGGGATGGTCTGGTTAATATAGCACTGTGCCATGCCGGGGGATGGTTCTGGTTAATATAGCACTGTGCCATGCCAGGGGATGGTCTGGTTAATATAGCACTGTGCCATGCCAGGATGGTCTGGTTAATATAGCACTGTGTCATGCCAGGGATGGTCTGGTTAATATAGCACTGTGCCATGCCAGGGATGGTCTGTTAATATAGCACTGTGCCATGCCAGGGGATGTTCTGGTTAATATAGCTCTGTAACATGCCAGGGGATGTTCTGGTTAATATAGCACTGTGCCATGCCAGGGGATGGTCTGGTTAATATAGCACTGTGCCATGCCAGGGGATGGTCTGGTTAATATAGCACTGTGCCATGCCAGGGGATGTTCTGGTTAATATAGCTCTGTGCCATGCCAGGGGATGGTCTGGTTAATATAGCACTGTGCCATGCCAGAGGATGGTCTGGTTAATATAGCACTGTGCCATGCCAGGGGATGGTCTGGTTAATATAGCACTGTGCCATGCAAGGGGATGGTCTGGTTTATATAGCTCTGTGCCAGGGGATGGTCTGGTTAATATAGCACTGTGCCATGCCAGGGGATGGTCTGGTTAATATAGCACTGTGCCATGCCAGGGGATGGTCTGGTTAATATAGCACTGTGCCATGCCAGGGGATGTTCTGGTTAATATAGCACTGTGCCATGCCAGGGGATGGTCTGGTTAATATAGCACTGTGCCATGCCAGGGGATGGTCTGGTTAATATAGCACTGCCATGCCAGGGGATGGTCTGGTTAATATAGCACTGTACAGGGATGGTGCCATGCCAGGGGATGGTCTGGTTAATATAGCACTGTGCCATGCCAGGGGATGGTCTGGTTAATATAGCACTGTACAAGGGGATGGTCTGGTTAATATATCACTGTACCAGGGGATGGTCTGGTTAATATAGCTCTGTGCCAGGGGATGGTCTGGTTAATATAGCACTGTGCCATGCCAGGGGATGGTCTGGTTAATATAGCACTGTGCCATGCCAGGGGATGGTCTGGTTAATATATCACTGTGCCATGCCAGGGGATGGTCTGGTTAATATAGCACTGTGCCATGCCAGGGGATGGTCTGGTTAATATAGCACTGTGCCATGCCAGGGATGGTCTGGTTAATATAGCACTGTGCCAGGGGATGGTCTGGTTAATATAGCACTGTGCCATGCCAGGGGATGGTCTGGTTCATGCCAGGGAATGGTTAGCACTGTGCCATGGGGGATGGTCTGGTTAATATAGCACTGTGCCATGCCAGGGGATGGTCTGGTTAATATAGCACTGTGCCAGGGGATGGTCTGGTTAATATAGCACTGTGCCATGCCAGGGGATGGTCTGGTTAATATAGCACTGTGCCATGCCAGGGATGGTCTGGTTAATATAGCACTGTGCCATGCCAGGGGATGGTCTGGTTAATATAGCACTGTGCCATGCCAGGGGATGGTCTGGTTAATATAGCACTGTGCCAGGGGATGGTCTGGTTAATATAGCACTGTGCCATGCCAGGGGATGGTCTGGTTAATATAGCACTGTGCCAGGGGATGGTCTGGTTAATATAGCACTGTGCCATGCCAGGGGATGGTCTGGTTAATATAGCACTGTGCCATGCCAGGGATGGTCTGGTTAATATAGCACTGTGCCATGCCAGGGGATGGTCTGGTTAATATAGCACTGTGCCATGCCAGGGGATGGTCTGGTTAATATAGCACTGTGCCATGCCAGGGATGGTCTGGTTAATATAGCACTGTGCCATGCCAGGGGATGGTCTGGTTAATATAGCACTGTGCCATGCCAGGGGATGTTCTGGTTAATATAGCACTGTGCCATGCCAGGGGATGGTCTGGTTAATATAGCACTGTGCCATGGGGATGGTCTGGTTAATATAGCACTGTGCCAGGGATTGTCTGGTTAATATAGCACTGTCATGCCAGGGGATGGTCTGGTTAATATAGCACTGTGCCATGCCAGGGGATGGTCTGTGTGGAAGACGAGGTTGCTGATGTTCACATTTTTATAATAGTCTGCAAAAAGTCTCTTGTTTTTATAAGGAGCTTTATGTTGTGCTCTTTTCATGTCTTATCATTCTTTACATGCAAGGGTACTGTATTTGAATTACCTTCTGAACAGCGGGAGGCAGCTTCTAAGGCCTCCGCATTTGGGTGGGGAGACTGTGAAACTCTCCTGCCATTGTTGGGCTAAAGGGCTTTGACACCTCTCAGTGTGGCACGTCAGTGCTAATTGAAGTTGTATCAAGCTTGGCAGCCTTCATTTAGCATTCAGTCATATAAAGTATTGTAATGTATTTTCTTCTTGGCTTTTGGAAAAATGTAGCTTCAGACTAAACATTACTCACTCAGTTCCAGGTTGGATGGTATTTTCAGGTTTCTGTTGTTTTCAGAACATTTGCTGTATCGCGTTGGAATAATAATCTTTGGTTTTTGTAAACCTTCTAGGTGATTCCATAATTCTTTCCAAATCAGGTTTGTAGGTTTTGAGTTTTGATTTAGGAGTGAAGTTTATGTTCTAGAGGGTAACATCCTGTATATGTACCTGACAACAAATCCAAGTTTATCTAACTCTAAATCTATATTTTTTAAAGAACATGCTGAAAAAATGCAGGAGCTCATATGCCCATGACCCCTCTCTCTCTCTCTCTCTCTCTCTCTCTCTCTCTCTCTCTCTCTGACCGCTGTCCAGGGACCAAGGGTCTGGTGATGAACTGCTCCTCTATCTGAAGCTAGCTGCCTATCAACTAAAAATTACAATCAAAATCTCTCTCTGTCTCTATGTATGTATCTCTCTCCTCTGTCTCTCTCTCCTCCCACTCTTCTCTCTCCATCCATCCATCCATCCCCCTCGGTTTTATATTGTAATCCCCTCTTCTTTTCCACTGATAACATTCCTTCTGTCCTTCGCTACTGCTCTCCATTCAGATCAGTGGAGACTGCAGTGGAGCCCTTCCCAAGGAGGTGGAGGAGAGTGCTGAGGGAGGAGGCTGCTGAGGGGAGGAGTATGAGGAGGAGGGCTGAGGGGGGAGGGGAGGAGGCTGCTGAGGGAGGAGGGAGGAGGCTACAAGGAGGGAAGAGGCTGCTGAGGGGAGGAGGCTGCTGAGGGAGGAGGCTGCTGAGGGGAGGAGGGAGGAGGAGCTGCTGAGGAGGGAGAGGCTGGAAAGAGGCTGCTGGGGAGGCTGCTGAGGGGAGGAGGCTGCTGAGGGGAGGAGGAAGAGAGGCTGAGGAGGGAAGAGGCTGGAAAATAAACTATTTGGTCATTAACAAAAAAGTTTATCTCAATGTACATTTATACCCTTTGTTGGCAATGGCAGAGGTCACAAGGTTTTCCACACTGTTGCTGGTATTTTGGCCCATTCCTCCATGCAGATATCCTCTAGAGCAGTGATGTTTTGGGGCTGTTGCTGGGACTTTCAATCTGTAGGGTCAGATTTCGGGACATCTCCCTCTGGGTCAAATGACTTGGGCCGCGGCACATCTAAGGTGAACCCCTGGGGGGTTGATGCTGGCTCCTCTGGCCGCGGGACATCTAAGGTGAACCCCCTGGGTCTGTAGTTGTTATAATGCACATCTAAGGTAGTCTGTAGTTGTTATGATTCCTCTGGCCGCGGGACATCTGTAGTTGTTATAAGGTGGACCCCCTGGGTCTGTAGTTGTTATGATGCTAGTCTTCCTCTGGCCGCGGGACATCTAAGGTGGACCCCCTGGGTCTGTAGTTGTTATGATGCTAGTCTTCCTCTGGCCGCGGGACATCTAAGGTGAACCCCCTGGGTCTGTAGTTGTTATGATGCTAGTCTTCCTCTGGCCGCGGGACATCTAAGGTGAACCCCTGGGTCTGTAGTTGTTATGATGCTAGTCTTCCTCTGGCCACGGCACATCTAAGGTGAACCCCCTGGGTCTTATGATGCTAGTCTTCCTCTGGCCGCGGGACATCTATGGTGGACCCTGTGTCTGTAGTTGTTATGATGCTAGTCTTCCTCTTCAGCACTTTATTCAACAATTCATTGAACTCTTTGATGAAAACAGTAACACTTGTCTTTTGGTTTCACAACAGATGGACTTCATTGGCTTTTTATAGATAATTATAATAGGAAATCTTCTAACAATAACAGTGTTCTGTTCTTACCTTACACCAGAAGTCTTTTAACACCTAATATCCACCAGCTACTGATCTGTCTTTCCCACAAAATTAGCCCCGCTGACGGGTAGCATGTCACAAACTGTCTGACCAGGTGACTCCCTCCAGACAGAGTCATGGTAACACTGAGACAAGGTAGATGAAGAAGAAGACTAGTCAGTATGACCTGGTGACTCCTCCACACAGAGTCATGGTAACACTGAGACAAGGTTGATGAAGAAGAAGCCTCGTCATTATTTGACATTTTTATTTAACTTTTATTTAACCAGGAGAAGCCCATTGAGACCCAGAGTCTCTTTCTCAAGTGAGACCTGGCGAAGAAGACAGCAACATTCAATACATTACATCATTAAAACATACAACAACATGATCCAGCCTAAAGCATTTACACTCCCCATAACAGAGCCTCCCATCAGGATTTTAAAACACATTTTAGTGGCACTAACATATCTAGATGGAGCATGAATCGGAGTATACCATGCCTCTGTTGCACAAGAAGATAAGTGTTGCCTAATACTATGAAATTCCAGGGGACTTTAACCTGTTGAAACTCTGGGGGCGCTATATCATTTTTGGATAAAAAGACGTGCCCGTTTTAAGTGCACAATATTTTGTCACAAAAAGATGCTCGACTATGCATATAATTTGTAGCTTTGGAAAGAAAACACTCTGACGTGTCCAGAACTGCAAAGATATTCTCTGTGCGTGCCCTAGAACGTGAGCTACAGGCAAAACCAAGATGAAGACGGCATCAGGAAATGGCAGGATTTTTGAGGCTCCGTTTTCATTGTCCTCCTTACCAACTAGCTCATAGATACTGAGAGGTGAGTCTGCCCTTTCTGTCGTTTCCCCAAGGTGTCTGCAGCATTGTGACGTATTTGTGGTATATATTTGGAAGATTGACCATAAAGACCACATTTACCAGGTGTCCGCCCGGTGTCTGCGCAGGTAATTGGTGCGCAAAAAGTCAGCTGCAAGTATTTTTTCCATGGAATTCAGAAGAAAAGCAGGCTTCCACGAACGATATATCAATGAAGAGATATGTGAAAAAAACACTTTGAGGATTGATTCCAAACAACGTTTGCCATGTTTCGGCCGATATTATGGAGTTAATTCGGAAAAAGTTTGACGTTGTAGGTGACTGAATTTTCGGTTCGTTTCGGTAGCCAAATGTGATGTACAAACGGCAATTTCTCCTACACAAAGACGCTTTCAGGAAAAACTGCACATTTGCTATGTAACTGAGAGTCTTCCTCATTGAAAACATCCAGCTCTTCAAAGGTAAATTATTTTATTTATTTGGTTATCTGGTTTTGAAAATGTTGCGTGCTAAATGCTACTCAAAATGCTAAGTAGCAGCATACTCTTCTAAATTAGTGAATTGCTATGGTTCAAAAGCATATTTTGAAAATCCTGAGATGACAGTGTTGTTAAGAAAAGGCTAAGCTTGGTAGGCGCATTATTTTCATTTTATTTGATTTTCAGAAATGCGTTAACGTTAGATTATGCTAATGAAGCCTGAGGCTTTAGTCACGTCCACAGCAGGGATCAGGGATGGGAGTTTCAAGTTTAAGTAACTTATCCCAGCAGACTAGGGTCTGGTAACTGCTGGTGGTGAAGGAGACCAGACTACAGAGGTAAAGAGGGAGTTTACCTGCTGGTGTTTTTTAATTTTTTAAATTATTTTTATTTCACCTTTATTTAACCAGGTAGGCTAGTTGAGAACAAGTTCTCATTTGCAACTGCGACCTGGCCAAGATAAAGCATAGCAGTGTGAACAGACGACACAGAGTTACACATGGAGTAAACAATTAACAAGTTAATAACACAGTAGAATAAAAGGGGAGTCTATATACAATGCCTTGCGAAAGTATTCGGCCCCCTTGGACTTTGCGACCTTTTGCCACATTTCAGGCTTCAAACATAAAGATATAAAACTGTATTTTTTTGTGAAGAATAAACAACAAGTGGGACACAATCATGAAGTGGAACGACATTTATTGGATATTTCAAACTTTTTTAACAAATCAAAAACTGAAAAATTGGGCGTGCAAAATTATTCAGCCCCTTAAGTTAATTCAGCCCCCTTAAGTTAATACTTCCGGCGCCGACAGAGATGGCCGCCTCGCTTCGCGTTCCTAGGAAACTATGCAATTTTTTGTTTTTTTATGTGTTATTTCTTACATTAGTACCTCAGGTCATCTTAGGTTTCATTACATACAGCCGAGAAGAACTACTGTATATAAGATCAGCGTCAACTCACCATCAGTACGACCAAGAATATGTTTTTCGCGATGCGGGTCCTGTGTTCTGCCTTACAAACAGGACAACGGAATGGATCGCATGCAGCGACGCCAAAAAACGACTCAGAAAAAGAGGGAAACGTAGCGGTCTTCTGGTTAGACTACGGAGACGGGCACATCGTGCCCCACTTCCTAGCATTCTTCTTGCCAATGTCCAGTCTCTTGACAACAAGGTTGATGAAATCCGAGCAAGGGTAGCATTCCAGAGGGACATCAGAGACTGTAACGTTCTGTGCTTCACGGAAACATGGCTCACTGGAGAGACGCTATCCGATGCGGTGCAGCCAACGGGTTTCTCCACGCATCGCGCCGACAGAAACAAACACCTTTCTGGTAAGAAGAGGGGTGGGGGTGTATGCCTTATGGC
>NW_027012902.1:0-7503 GCF_036934945.1 Oncorhynchus masou masou
ACACACACACACACACACACACACACACACACACACACACACACACACACACACACAGACAGACACACACACACACACACACACACACACACACACACACACACACACACACACACACACACACACACACACACACACACACACACACACACACACACACACACTAACAGATATGCATGCATACACACAGACTTAAACATGTTCTTACATTTCAGGGAAGTAAAATACACAGCCTGGCCAATGTCCCCTTGCTTTTTCTGCCATAGTAGATACTGAGTTAACATGCAGAGAATCACTGACATGAGTGTGCTTGCTACCATGTAAACACACAAGTATGTACAGCATGTCTTCCTGGCCCAGTGGGCATTTTTGTGCTCTGTCACCTGGGCAGGATTAGTTCAGGTAACACTTTATGACACGTTCATAACCATGTCATAGGTCATAACAGCTGACATAACTTGTCATAACCTGTCGTAATATGTTCATAAAACTGTCATGACCCACAGATTTAGACCTGTTGTGACATTATCTTATTTGATATATTATATATATGTATATTTTACGGCTGGTTATGACACCTACATAAGAGTTGTCCTGACAAAAAGTTGTCCTTCACTTGAAGTCCTTTGTTGTTTGTTGTTCAAATTCATTCTTCAGAGACGTGGTTTTTTTCCATCATATTGTCACGGCTTTCGTTGTGGGAAGGAGGAGCGGACCAAAATGAGGCGTAGTGTCAGGACCCGGTTACGAACCTGGGTCTCCGGAGTGAGAAACAGTCACTTAACCAACTGAGCCACGAATAGTCAGCAGAACCCAGAAGATGAGGCAGACACAGCAGTACTTAAGACGGTGTATTTAATAAAGTAAAAAAGGAGAAGTCCTTCAATACAAAATGGCAAATCCAAAGGTGGTAGGAATAGCACAAAAAGCCTCAAGAGATACTCAAAAAACAAAAACAGAATTCCACAAGAGCATCCACCGGAAACGACAAGAATACACAGAACACTAGGGCTGGGTGCTAACATACAAACACAGAGCACAGAACTGAGGGAAACTAAAGGGTTTAAATACAATCAGGGGAAAACGAAGGCACAGGTGCAAATAATAATGGGGAACAAGGGAAAAAACATGAGGTCAAAAAGCACAATGGGGGCATCTAGTGACCAAAACCCGGAACAACCCTGGCCAAATCCTGACACGTAGTTGTGATTCATTTTATTTCATCGCGGAGAGCTATACACGACTAAACTAACAAAATAACATACGCGTTTAAAAACCGAAAACAGCCCTATCTGGTGCAAAACACAAAGACAGGAACAATCACCCACAAACACACAGTGAAACCCAGGCTACCTAAATATGGTTCCCAATCAGAGACAATGACTAACACCTGACCCTGATTGAGAACCATATCAGGCCAAACACAAAAATAGACAAACAAGACATCCAACAAAGAATGCCCACTCAGATAACACCCTGACCAATCAAAACATAGAAACATACAAAGTAAACTATGGCCAGGACGTGACACATATTTTAAATAACGTGTAGAAAATACACTTAATGACACAGTCAAAAAGCGTTATGACCATCATAATCAGTTAATGACACAGTCAAGAAGCATTATGACCATCATACTCAGTTAATGACACAGTCAAGAAGCATTATGACCATCATAATCAGTTAATGACACAGTCAAGAAGCGTTATGACCATCATACTCAGTTCATGACACAGTCAAGAAGCATTATGACCATCATAATCAGTTAATGACACAGTCAAGAAGCGTTATGACCATTAAAATCAGTTAATGACACAGTCAAGAAGCATTATGACCATTAAAATCAGTTAATAACACAGTCAAGAAGCGTTATGACCATCAAAATCAGTTAATGACACAGTCAAGAAGCATTATGACCATTAAAATCAGTTAATGACACAGTCAAGAAGCATTATGACCATCATACTCAGTTAATGACACAGTCAAGAAGCATTATGACCATTAAAATCAGTTAATGACACAGTCACGAAGCATTATGACCATCATAATCAGTTAATGACACAGTCACGAAGCATTATGACCATCATAATCAGTTATTGACACAGTCAAGAAGCATTATGACCATTAAAATCAGTTAATGACACAGTCAAGAAGCGTTATGACCATCATAATCAGTTAATGACACAGTCAAGAAGCGTTATGACCATTCAAATCAGTTAATGACACAGTCAAGAAGCATTATGACCATTAAAATCAGTTAATGACACAGTCAAGAAGCATTATGACCATCATACTCAGTTAATGACACAGTCAAGAAGCATTATGACCATTAAAATCAGTTAATGACACAGTCACGAAGCATTATGACCATCATAATCAGTTAATGACACAGTCACGAAGCATTATGACCATCATAATCAGTTATTGACACAGTCAAGAAGCATTATGACCATTAAAATCAGTTAATGACACAGTCAAGAAGCGTTATGACCATCATAATCAGTTAATGACACAGTCAAGAAGCGTTATGACCATTAAAATCAGTTAATGACACAGTCAAGAAGCATTGTGACCATTAAAATCAGTTAATGACACAGTCAAGAAGCATTATGACCATTAAAATCAGTTAATGACACAGTCAAGAAGCGTTATGACCATCATAATCAGTTAATGACACAGTCAAGAAGCATTATGACCATCATAATCAGTTAATAACACAGTCAAGAAGCATTATGACCATCATAATCAGTTAATAACACAGTCAAGAAGCATTATGACCATTAAAATCAGTTAATGACACAGTCAAGAAGCGTTATGACCATTAAAATCAGTTAATGACACAGTCAAGAAGCATTATGACCATTAAAATCAGTTAATGACACAGTCAAGAAGCATTATGACCATCATAATCAGTTAATGACACAGTCAAGAAGCGTTATGACCATTAAAATCAGTTAATGACACAGTCAAGAAGCATTATTACCATCATAATCAGTTAATGACACAGTCAAGAAGCGTTATGACCATTAAAATCAGTTAATGACACAGTCAAAAAGCATTATGACGATTAAAATCAGTTAATGACACAGTCAAGAAGCATTATGACCATTAAAATCAGTTAATGACACAGTCAAGAAGCGTTATGACCATCATAATCAGTTAATGACACAGTCAAGAAGCGTTATGACCATTAAAATCAGTTAATGACACAGTCAAAAAGCATTGTGACCATTAAAATCAGTTAATGACACAGTCAAGAAGCATTATGACCATTAAAATCAGTTAATGACACAGTCAAGAAGCGATATGACCATCATAATCAGTTAATGACACAGTCAAGAAGCATTATGACCATCATAATCAGTTAATAACACAGTCAAGAAGCATTATGATCCATCATAATCAGTTAATAACACAGTCAGGAAGCATTATGACCATTAAAATCAGTTAATGATACAGTCAAGAAGCGTTATGACCATTAAAATCAGTTAATGACACAGTCAGAAGCATTATGACCATTAAAATCAGTTAATGACACAGTCAAGAAGCATTATGACCATCATAATCAGTTAATGACACAGTCAAGAAGCGTTATGACCATTAAAATCAGTTAATGACACAGTCAAGAAGCATTATTACCATCATAATCAGTTAATGACACAGTCAAGAAGCGTTATGACCATTAAAATCAGTTAATGACACAGTCAAAAAGCATTATGACGATTAAAATCAGTTAATGACACAGTCAAGAAGCATTATGACCATTAAAATCAGTTAATGACACAGTCAAGAAGCATTATGACCATCATAATCAGTTAATGACACAGTCAAGAAGCGTTATGACCATTAAAATCAGTTAATGACACAGTCAAAAAGCATTATGACCATTAAAATCAGTTAATGACACAGTCAAGAAGCATTATGACCATTAAAATCAGTTAATGACACAGTCAAGAAGCATTATGACCATCATAATCAGTTAATGACACAGTCAAGAAGCGTTATGACCATTAAAATCAGTTAATGACACAGTCAAGAAGCATTATGACCATTAAAATCAGTTAATGACACAGTCAAGAAGCATTATGACCATTAAAATCAGTTAATGACACAGTCAAGAAGCGTTATGACCATCATAATCAGTTAATGACACAGTCAAGAAGCATTATGACCATCATACTCAGTTAATGACACAGTCACGTAGCATTATGACCATCATACTCAGTTAATGACACAGTCACGTAGCATTATGACCATCATACTCAGTTAATGACACAGTCACGTAGCATTATGACCATCATACTCAGTTATTGACACAGTCAAGAAGCATTATGACCATTAAAATCAGTTAATAACACAGTCAATAAGCATTATGACCATTAAAATCAGTTAATGACACAGTCAACAAGCATTATGACCATTAAAATCAGTTAATGACACAGTCAAGAAGCGTTATGACCATTAAAATCAGTTAATGCCAGATAGGCCTATCACGCACAGGCCCATATGTCAGGCCTTTATGTCAGGACCTTATGTCAGTCATCAGTCACAAAGAGGGTGTCTTGTCCTGCTCCGGAAATCTTCATCATCGACAGAGCATTGGGGTAGGTGCATGTCTGACGTCACTGTGTACGCAATTACAATGATGATATTTGAAAAATGGTCATTTTCAGAAAACGTTAAATAACGTAAACGTACTGTTGACGAGTAGGCTATGGTGTAATGGAATGTTTCACCTTGTGTGGTAGGTTTAGTGGGCTTTGACACTCTTATGTAGATGTTATAACCAGCCATAAAGTAACTACCCTGGTAGGTTTAGTGGGCTTTGACACTCTTATGTAGGTGTTATAACCAGCCATAAAGTAACTACCCTGGTAGGTTTAGTGGGCTTTGACACTCTTATGTAGGTATATATAGTAACTACCCTGGTAGGTTTAGTGGGCTTTGACACTCTTATGTAGGTGTTATAACCAGCCATATAGTAACTACCCTGGTAGGTTTAGTGGGCTTTTGACACTCTTATGTAGGTATATATAGTAACTACCCTGGTAGGTTTAGTGGGCTTTGACACTCTTATGTAGGTATATATAGTAACTACCCTGGTAGGTTTAGTGGGCTTCTGACACTCTTATGTAGGTATCATAACCAGCCATAACATAACGCACTATATGTGTCACAACATGTGTAAAAACAATGTGTCATGACAGTGTTATGACCATATTAGGACATGCTTATGACTTTGTCATAGAGTGTTATGACGCGGGGTGTGAAGTACCTGTAAGAATCCAACAATGCATTGACTGGTGGAGACCGTTGTAAACGTCCCTCCAAAGATGACTGAATTGGACTGTTCTCTGTATCTCAGGGCAACGAAATAAGTAAAATAAATAAATAATAATAAACGTTAAAGAGGAAACAAAATGAGAAGCAAAGCCCATTGACAGTGATAACAAGCAATCAGAAGGAGGAGTCCAGTGTTTTGGAACATTATACAAGTTACATTAACAGAGCCATCCATAATGAATATTGCAGAACTCCACACTGTCATCATTAATAGTCTGGATGTTTTATTAAAACAAAGGAAGCTGAAAAGGCCACACCAATCCGCATGCACGCACGCACACACACACACACACACACACACACACACACACACACACACACACACACACACACACACACACACACACACACACACACACACACACACACACACACACACGGACACACACGGACACACAAACTCACTTGCATGAAAAGGCCAATTGTATCCTATGTGTGCTGGTCTGGTTGATAATTATGTTCGCTGATTGCCGCTGGGAGCAGGCCTGGTTAGTCAGTAGAAAGAGTGAGAGTGACAGAGTGACACAAGCTCAGGAATGGAGCCACATAATGGACAAAGCATTTCAACCAGAACTTCAACTAGTTTTAAAATTACCTTTACTGTAACTACTACTACGACTTCTGCTACTACTACTGTACTACTACTACTACTACTGTACAACTACTACTAATACTGTACTACTACTACTACTGTACTACTACTACTACTACTGTACAACTACTACTACTACTGTACAACTACTACTACTACTGTACAACTACTACTACTGTACTACTACTACTAATACTGTACTACTACTACTACTACTGTACTACTACTACTACTGTACAACTACTACTACTACTGTACACCTACTACTACTGTACTACTACTACTAATACTGTACTACTACTACTACTACTACTACTACTGTACTACTACTACTAATACTGTACTGCTACTGTACAACTACTACTAATGTACAACTACTACTACTACTACTGTACAACTACTACTACTGTACTACTGCTACTAATACTGTACTACTTCTACTACTACTACTGTACTACTACTACTACTACTGTACTACTACTGTACAACTACTACTAATACTGTACAACTACTACTACTGTACTGCTACTACTGTACAACTACTACTACTGTACAACTACTATTAATACTGTACTACTACTACTACTGTCCAATTACTACTATAATACTACTTCTACAGTACTACTAGCACTACTGCTACTAGTACTACTGAACACCTACTACTACTACAACATTACTATAACTGCAGTACTACTACTAGTACTACTACTACTACTACTACTACTAATTTACAATGACTACTACTACTACTACTACTCTACAACTACTACTATTACTACTACTGCTACTACTGCTACTTCTACTGTCCAATTACTACTACTAATACTACTTCTATAGTACAACTACTACTAGCACTACTACTAGTAGTACTACTGTTCACCTACTACTACTACAACAGTACTATGACTGCAGCACTACTGCTACTACTACTAATTTACAACGACTACTACTATTACTACACCTGTACAACTACTACTACTACTACTACTAATTTACACCTACTACTATTACTACTACTACTACAGCTACTACTACTGAACGCTACTACTACTACTACTACTACTACAACTGTACTATGACTGCAGTACTACTACTAGTACTACTACTACTTTACAACGACACCTACTCTACAACAACTACTACTACTACTACTACTACTACTACTACTACTACTACTACTACTACTACTACTACTACTGTACGCCTACTACTACTACTACTATACTACTACTACTACTACTTTACAACTACTACTAGTACTACGACTACTGCTACTACTGTACAACTACTACTACTAATACTACGCCTAATAGTACTACTACTACTAATACTACTACTACTGTACAACTACTACTACTACTACTACTATTACTACTACTGTACACCTGCTACTACTACTACAACTACTACTGTACAACTATTACTACTACTACTACTACTACTACTACTGTACAACTATTACTACTACTACTACTACTACAACTGTACTATGACTACAGTACTACTACTACTTTACAACGACACCTACTCTACAACTACTACTACTACTACTACTACTACTGCTGAAC
>NW_027012902.1:8003-10503 GCF_036934945.1 Oncorhynchus masou masou
GTAGTAATAATAATAACAGTAGTAGTAGTAGACTGTAGTAATAATAATAATTATATTAGTAGTAGTAGAATGTAGTAATAATAATAGTAGTAGACTGTAGTAATAATAACAGTAGTAGTAGTAGACTGTAGTAATAATAACAGTAGTAGTAGTAGACTGTAGTAATAATTATAGTAGTAGTAGTAGACTGTAGTAATAATAATAGTAGTAGACTGTAGTAATAATAACAGTAGTAGTAGTAGACTGTAGTAATAATAAAGTAGTAGTAGTAGACTGTAGTAATAATAACAGCAGTAGTAGTAGACTGTAGTAATAATAACAGCAGTAGTAGTAGACTGTAGTAATAATAATAATAACAGTAGTAGTAGTAGACTGTATTAATAATAATAATAGTAGTAGTAGACTGTAGTAATAATAATAATAACAGTAGTAGTAGTAGACTGTAGTAATAATAATAATAATAGTAGTAGTAGTAGACTGTAGTAATAATAAAGTAGTAGTAGTAGACTGTAGTAATAATAATAGTAGTAGTAGACTGTAGTAATAATAATAATAACAGTAGTAGTAGTAGACTGTAGTAATAATAAAGTAGTAGTAGTAGACTGTAGTAATAATAACAGCAGTAGTAGTAGACTGTAGTAATAATAACAGCAGTAGTAGTAGACTGTAGTAATAATAATAATAACAGTAGTAGTAGTAGACTGTAGTAATAATAATAGTAGTAGTAGTAGACTGTAGTAATAATAAAGTAGTAGTAGTAGACTGTAGTAATAATAACAGTAGTAGTAGTAGACTGTAGTAATAATAATAGTAGTAGACTGTAGTAATAATAACAGTAGTAGTAGTAGTAGACTGTAGTAATAATAATAATAATAGTAGTAGTAGACTGTAGTAATAATAATAGTAGTAGACTGTAGTAATAATAACAGTAGTAGTAGTAGACTGTAGTAATAATAAAGTAGTAGTAGTAGACTGTAGTAATAATAACAGCAGTAGTAGTAGACTGTAGTAATAATAACAGCAGTAGTAGTAGACTGTAGTAATAATAATAATAACAGTAGTAGTAGTAGACTGTAGTAATAATAATAATAGTAGTAGTAGACTGTAGTAATAATAATAATAATAGTAGTAGTAGTAGACTGTAGTAATAATAATAGTAGTAGCAGTAGACTGTAGTAATAATAATAGTAGTAGTAGTAGACTGTAGTAATAATATTAGTAGTAGCAGTAGACTGTAGTAATAATAACAGCAGGAGTAGTAGACTGTAGTAATAATAATAGTAGTAGTAGTAGACTGTAGTAATAATAAAGTAGTAGTAGTAGACTGTAGTAATAATAATAATAATAGTAGTAGTAGTAGACTGCAGTAATAATAACAGCAGTAGTAGTAGACTGTAGTAATAATAATAATAACAGTAGTAGTAGTAGTAGTAGTATTCATATTAGTAATACAAATAGTAGTGGTAGACTGTAGTAATGGTAGTATTATTATTATTAGTAGTAGTAGTAGTATTAGAATTAGTAATAATGTAACGGGTTTCTTCCATCTCCTCCTCTGACAAAGAGGTGGAACAAGGATCGGACCAAAATGTAGCGTGGTTCGTTAGATACTTTCACGCCTTGGTCTTAGTATTTTGTGTTTTAGTTAATTAGTTGGTCAGGACAGGGTGTGACATGGGTTTATGTTATTGTGTTGTCGTATTGGGGTTTTTGTAGGCATTGGGATTGTGGTTGATTAGGGGTGTGTTTAGTTTAGGTTTGGCTGCCTGAGGCGGTTCTCAATCAGAGTCAGGTGATTCTTGTTGTCTCTGATTGGGAACCGTATTTAGGTATCCTGGGTTTCACTGTGTATTTCGTGGGTGATTGTTCCTGTCTTTGTGTAGTTTCACCAGATAGGCTGTAATTAGGTTTCACTTTCCGTTTTGTTGTTTTTGTATTTGTATTCAGTTATTTCATGTACAGCGATTGTTTCATTAAAAACATGAGTAACCAACACGCTGCATTTCGGTCCGACTCTCTTTCGACAAACGAAGAACGCCGTTACAGATACATCTTTAATGATGAAGAAAACGCGAACAATACAAAACAACAAACGTCGAAAACCGAAACAGCCCTGACTGGTGCAACAAACACAGAGACAGGAACAATCACCCACAAACACACAGTGAATCAGAGACAACGATAATCACCTGACTCTGATTGAGAACCGCCTCAGGCAGCCATAGACTAATCTATACACCCCACACAACCCCAAGACGAAACACACTCAAATAAACCCATGTCACACCCTGGCCTGACCCAATAAATGAAGATAAACATAATAAATATAGACCAGGGCGTGACAAATAATAATAGTAGCAGTAGTAGTAGTAGTAGTAGTAGTAGCAGTAGTAGTAGTAGCAGTAGGAGTAGTATTAGTAATACAAATGGTAGTAGTAGACTGTAGTAATGATATTATTATTATTATTATTATTATTATTATTATTATTATTATTATTAG
>NW_027012902.1:15503-18330 GCF_036934945.1 Oncorhynchus masou masou
ACCTACCAGGGTAGTTACTTTATGGCTGGTTATAACACCTACATAAGAGTGGCAAAGCCCACTAAACCTACAAGGGTAGTTACTTTATGGCTGGTTATAACACCTACGTAAGAGTGTCAAAGCCCACTAAACCTACCAGGGTAGTTACTTTATGGCTGGTTATAACACCCACGTAAGAGTGTCAAAGCCCACTAAACCTACCAGGGTAGTTACTTTATGGCTGGTTATAACTGGTTATAACACCTACGTAAGAGTGTCAAAGCCCATTAAACCTACCAGGGTAGGTACGTTATGGCTGGTTATAACACCTACATAAGAGTGTCAAAGCCCACTAAACCTACCACACAAGGTGAAACATTCCATTACACCATAGCCTACTCGTCAACAGTATGTTTACGTTATTTAACGTTTTCTGAAAATGACCATTTTTCAAATATCATCATTGTAATTGCGTACACAGTGACGTCAGACATGCACCTACCCCAATGCTCTGTCGATGATGAAGATTTCAGGAGCAGGACAAGACACCCTCTTTGTGACTGATGACTGACATAAGGTCCTGACATAAAGGCCTGACATAAGGTCCTGACATAAGGGCCTGACATATGGGCCTGACATAAGGGCCTGACATATGGGCCTGACATAAGGGCCTGACATATGGGCCTGTGCGTGATAGGCCTATCTGGCATTAACTGATTTTAATGGTCATAACGCTTCTTGACTGTGTCATTAACTGATTATGATGGTCATAATGCTTCTTGACTGTGTCATTAACTGATTTTAATGGTCATAATGCTTCTTGACTGTGTCATTAACTGATTTTAATGGTCATAACGCTTCTTGACTGTGTCATGAACTGATTTTAATGGTCATAATGCTTCTTGACTGTGTCATTAACTGATTATGATGGTCATAATGCTTCTTGACTGTGTCATTAACTGATTTTAATGGTCATAACGCTTCTTGACTGTGTCATTAACTGATTTTAATGGTCATAATGCTTCTTGACTGTGTCATTAACTGATTCTGTTGGTCATAATGCTTCTTGACTGTGTCATAAACTGATTATGATGGTCATAATGCTTCTTGACTGTGTCATTAACTGATTTTAATGGTCATAATGCTTCTTGACTGTGTTATTAATTGATTATGATGGTCATAACGCTTCTTGACTGTGTCATTAACTGATTTTAATGGTCATAATGCTTCTTGACTGTGTCATGAACTGATTATATGATGGTCATAGCCAGCACTTGACTGTCATTAACTGATTTAATGGTCTTAATGCTTCTTGACTGTGTCATTAACTGATTTTTAATGGTAATAATGCTTCTTGACTGTGTCATTAACTGATTTTAATGGTCATAACGCTTCTTGACTGTGTCATTAACTGATTATGATGGTCATAACGGCATTTGACTGTGTGTGTTAAGTCATATTTCGTTATTTAAATATTTGTGTCCGTCCTGGCCATAGTTTACTTTGTATGTTTCTACGTTTTGATTGGTCAGGGTGTTATCTGGTGGGCATTCTTTGTTGGATGTCTTGTTTGTCTATTTCTGTGTTTGGCCTGATAACGGGTTTTCTCAATGGGGCAGGTGTTAGTCATTGTCTCTGGGTCGGGACCATATTTCAAGTAACCTAAGGTTTCACCTGTGTGTTTGTGGGTGATTGTTCCTGTCTTTGTGTTTGCACCAGATAGGGCTGTTTCGGTTTTCAGACGTTTGTTATTTTGTTAGTTTATCGTGGTATAGTTTCCGTATTAAATAAAATGAATCACAACTACGCCTCATTTTAGTCATCCTCCTTCCCACAGCAGCGTGACAATATGATGGAGAAAAAAAACACGTCCTCTGAGAAGAGGTGAATTTGAACAACAAACAACAAAGGACTTCAAGTGAAGGACAACTTTTTGTCAGGACAACTCTAATGTAGGTGTCATAACCAGCCGTAAAATATACATATATATAATATATCAAATAAAATAATGTCACAACAGGTCACAAATCTGTGGGTCATGACAGTTTTATGAACATATTACGACAGGTTACAGAGCAAGTTATGTCAGCTGTTATGACCTATGACATGGTTATGGGCGATGTCATAAAGTGTTGCCTGAACTAATCCTGCCCGGGTGACAGAGCACCAAAAATGCCCACTGGGCCGGGAAGACATGCTGTACACATACGTGTGTGTTTACATGGTAGCAAGCACACTCATGTCAGTGATTCTCCTGCATGTTAACCTGTATATCTATGGCAGAAAAAGCAAGGGGACATTGGCCGGCTGTGTATTTTACTCCCTGAAAATGTAAGAACATGTTTAAGTCTGTGTGTATGCATGCATATCTGTTAGAGTGTGTGTGTGTGTGTGTGTGTGTGTGTGTGTGTGTGTGTGTGTGTGTGTGTGTGTGTGTGTGTGTGTGTGTGTGTGTGTGTGTATGCATGCATATCTGTTAGAGTGTGTGTGTGTGTGTGTGTGTGTGTGTGTGTGTGTGTGTGTGTGTGTGTGTGTGTGTGTGTGTGTGTGTGTGTGTGTGTGTGTGTGTGTGTGTGTGTGTGTGTGTGTGTGTGCTTATGTGCATGTGTGTGTGTGTGTGTGTGTGTGTGTGTGTGTGTGTGTGTGTGTGTGTGTGTGTGTGTGTGTGTGTGTGTGTGTGTGTTTATTTGTATGCGGGTGTGTGTGTGTGTGTGTGTGTGTGTGTGTGTGTGTGTGTGTGTGTGTGTGTGTGTGTGTGTGTGTGTGTGTGTGTGTGTGTGTGTGTGTGTGTGCTTATGTGCATGTGTGTGTGTGTGTGTGTGTGTGTGTGTGTGTGTGTGTGTGTGTT
>NW_027012903.1:0-17827 GCF_036934945.1 Oncorhynchus masou masou
AACTGCCAGCCAGCCAGGATCTGCCAGATCCAACTACCTGCCTGAGCTTCCTCTCAGTGCTGAGCTTCCTCTCAGTGCTGAGCTTCCTCTCAGTGCTGAGCTTCCTCTCAGTGCTGAGCTTCCTCTCAGTCCCGAGCTTCACCTCAGTCCCGAGCTTCCCCTCAGTCCCGAGCTACCCCTCAGTCCCGAGCTGCCCCTCAGTCCCGTGCTGCCCCTCAGTCCAGTGGGGTCCTGGTTGAGGACTACTAGGCCATGGTCGGCGGCGAGGGTGGACTATCTAAGGATGCGAGGAAGAGGGACTAAGGCTTTGATAGAGGTGGGGTCCACGTCCCGCGCCGGAGCCGCCACCGTGGACAGACGCCCACCCGGACCCTCCCCTATGGGTTTTGGGGGGGGGGGTTCTGTCACGCCCTGGTCTAAGTATTTTGTGTTTTTCTTCATTTGTTTGGTCAGGCCAGGGTGTGGCATGGGTTTTTGTATGTGGTGTGTTTTGTATTGGGATTGTAGCTTAGTGGGGTGTTCTAGATAAGTCTATGGCTGTCTGAAGTGGTTCTCAATCAGAGGCAGGTGTTTATCGTTGTCTCTGATTGGGAACCATATTTAGGCAGTCATATTCTTTGAGTGTTTCGTGGGTGATTGTCCTTATGTCCTTAGTGTCCTTTTGTCTGTAGTGTATTAGTCTGCACCAGTATTAGGCTGTTTCGGTTTTCGTTACGTTCATTGTTTTTGTAGTGTTTGTATTTTGATTTGTGTTTCTTCAGTTCATTAAACATGGATCGTAATCTACACGCTGCATTTTAGTCCGACTCTCCTTCACACATAGAAAGCCGTAACATATAGACAGGCCCATCCATTAATGATGGTGTGTCAAATGATCAATGCTGGGATTGCTGGGTAATCATCGTTGACTCCGGTTTGAAGGGTGCGTGGTCCGGGGTGGGGCTGCAGACAGTGGGGAAGTGGTGTTGCCACTGCTGGGACCAGGCCAGGAAGCCCTGCACTGTGATGGATGGCCTCATCTGACCCTCTGACTTTGGCCTCGACAGCCCAGTGATGGAGAGCTTGGCAGTTTAAAGCACATACTGTATCTCTGACCTAACATATAGCCTAGGCCAAGCAAACAGCTGAGCACACCTAAAAAATAAAATGACATAGTAGGAAATATAAAGGCATTATTTCTGGTCATTTAACCTATAGTGTTTTTTGTTGTGTAAATTCACAGTAATGTTAAGCCATATTTTATTTTTTATTACATAATGAAATGAGATTTTGAAATAGATAAATTTGTATTTTTTTTTTACTAAGTCTTGAGTGTCAGACTTTACAGTATTTTGGGAGTCAGTCTAACTGAGCAACCCTCCTGTGTCAAATGGGTTTTCTGTATCAAGATATATGGAACTGTTGTCCTTAGCTTTCACTACCATTTTCCCTCCCAAGATTAAGTTTGGAGTGGGGAAATATGTTCCGTACATCCATCTTCCGTGTAGAGATTTATATTTCTATTAACCGGCTGTAGTAGGTGGTGTCCCACATGAAATGCAGGCTCCCAGAGTACAGTGTATTTATCATAGGAAAATGCAGGAAGTGTCATATAGCGAGAGGACAATACTGTTGTGTCCGAGTTGGCAAGCAAGATGGAAGATAACAGATAAGCATCGATGGGAAGAAGAGTCAGTAAAGGCTGGATGTGGTTTCTTGATGGAAGAGATGGGGGTTGGGGCTAAGATGCTCCTTTCTCATACTCTAAAAGGAACTCAAGGACTTAGAGATGACCTGAACTCTAGATGGGAAGTGACATGTAGTATGTCGTTGTGCTCATCATGCAAGTCATGCAGCTCTTTCTGCATGCAACTCTCTCCGAGTCATCACACTAAAATTAAATTGTCTGTAAAGCCGTGTGACGAGCAAGGCTGTCCTCTCCATCGCCGTTCCCCAGTTCAAGTTCACTCATTCCAGGCATGCTAAGGGCTCTGTAATACCCTGAAGATTCCACCATGTAACATTTATTTACCAGCCTAACCAACCCTTAACCCCCTACCCCCTGGCACTGGGTAATGAATGACATGAGCAGACACAGTGGATGAGGGAGAGAGAGAGGCACTGGGGTCATACATTTAATTAAGTGATAATGCCCAAGAGGCCGGTGTTTGGAGGATCTTTGGCACGGTTGTTGTTACTGTGCCTCTCAAGCTGGCTGGTCGTTCGTTCTATTGGTTCGGTTGCCAGAGACTCGACCCAGTCGTTCAGTCTTTTTATTCTGTATCTATGGATACAGAACAGTGGTTCGTTCTAAATGTTCCATTGTCATACTGGCTGGCAAGGTTCTTATCCCTTGCTCGCTAGCTCGCCAACTACGGCTAACTTACAGTCACATCAAATGTCAAAAAGAATAACAACAGTAGCTGCATTTGCATTTGTTTAATCTGTTTTCGAGTGACATTTATTTGGATACATCCATAACAATGAGCTAATGAGGCGCGATTTCGCCTGGCATAGAAAACGTTCTCTCTCGTCAGGACACTGTTGGTCAGAGGAGCTAACCAACAACACAGCTAACACAATCACTTCAAACACTGAAGCTGTAAAGACAGCAAACTGGCTGCACTTAGTTTTGTTTGACCTTTTTTCAATTGACCTTTCTTTGTATATATCCATAAAAATGATGCCAGCTGATTCATGATTTCGACCGGCTGAGAGACACTGCCTGCCTGTCTGTCTCGTTCTGACTCCCGACACGTTCATTACTATGGGACAGCTGGAGATCCAATTTGAATATTGAAACAATGTTGAAAATGTCGAGAGACAGACAGTAAGGTTTATACAAATCTCCTCTGTTGGAAACTAAATGTTAGTCTAAAAGAAATGTGAGATAATGTCTAGATGCTTTTTATAGTGGAGATCAAGTTTATAAAGTGCCTGGCTGGATAGATGAGACAGTGGATTGCGCAGTCAGATGGAACAGAGTAAATAGGCATTTTAACGTCAAAGATTTAGCTGGTGGTAACTTGTGAAATACACACCGTCTGGAATGCGCTTTTAACCAATAAGCATTCAGGATTAGACCCAGTCGTTGTATAAACGCTCATAAGTGCCCCTCCCTGGACTTGGGCTAAATTACTCAATATGGTAGTGTAATGAGAAGGGTCATGAGAGAGGAGGGAGAGAGAGGGTGAAATATCCACCATGTCACAGGACTGCAGCTACCCGCCTGATTGGAACATTGAGCCATTGAGGGCGAAGGGTTGGGGTTGTTGCCAGGGAAGATGGAGGCCATGCCTTTTCCTCTTCATTACTTTATCTTTCACTGCTCCTTTCTCCTCGTATGGCATGTAAGGTCATGCGTCAAGCCACGCACACCAGCTGTTCTCTCTGCAAAGACAAAGTACAGTGGCATTCTCAGCAGACAAGGAAGTTGCTCTTGCTGAAACCAAACTGCGCTCCACTCCTCCAGCTGCTCACCAGAGCTTTTCCCTGAAGAGGAGAGACCACCAAGGCTTTTCTCCTTAACACGCCATGCCACCACCTCATAACTGTATCCCTAAGCAATTAGCGCTGAATTAGTTTGAGGTCAATTTCAGTGATTCTCAGTCGACTCCATCCCATTGTGTTTCCATTTTTCTGGAACAATTTAATCAATTCCAATTTCTCTCCCTTGATTCCAATTATTTTTCATCAATTCAGATTCAAATTAAATAACCTCTAATCAGCACGTTGAACATACCAGCATGATGTGCTGACTATTAATCTGGCACAGGAGCTATTTTTACTCTCAGGTAATTAGAACTTCCTTTTATGCACTGTATAAGTTTATGACGTAGCGCAGGCCTCAGCACCATTCTCCCCCTGTAATGAAAAAAGAGCAGTTTGGGAATTCGAGCGTGGTGATGATGCAGATATCAAACGTGACTGATATGGGTCATAACCATCACCAGGCTGCAATCCGTGATTGTATTTCACTCAAACGGGAAGCAGGGAATTTCCTGAGAGTCATGGATGTCACAGTCGATAGGGTCCAACTACCATTATTGCGGATCAGTGGGCCAGGGAAGAAAAGGAACAGAAGGGTTGTTTATGTATTTTTGGCCGATAATTCACGTTGCTAAGCAGGTTACAGTGCTAGGATGAGATGCACATATGTTGGTGATGCTCTTGAGCTCAGACTGAGGTGTCCTTTCTTTCCCTGCCGTGAGGGACTGAGCTGTTTGTGAGTGGAGGAGGAGATGATGGATGGCGGAGAGGGAAGGATGCTGGAGGGCGTGCTGGGTAAATTCATGCACTTTCCAAGTGCCCAATGTCCATGTGGTACTTTTACACCCACATATACCTCGAACTAATGGAGAATCAATTCACATGCTACCTATCTAACACACGCACACACGCACACACTCACACACTGTCTTGCTTTAACCTCTGTAACAATGATGTATCCATGATTAAGGCTGTCCCCCCTTCATTATTCACTGATGATTTTGGTCCCCAGAGGATACATTCTAAGATGTAGTTAACATGATTTGGTTCTTTAGAGCAGATCCTTTGTATTTCATGCAATGAAAGCATGCTTGTTAGTGACGGTGGATAGGAAATTGCATTTCTGTGCTCTTAACTTACATCAAGATAATGGTATATTCAATGGAAGTAGAATAGAAATTGAATACTACTGACAGGCTTCCAATCGAATTGCATGTGTCCTCTGTCACAGTGGTTCAGTATTGGACTATGTGTACAGTATCTTTCAGCTATATGCCTTTCTCCATGTCCACTGCCCTCAATTTCTCCCTCACCATGCTTTCCCCCCTGTTGTGTCCTGTCCTTTCCATTGTTCCCCTGTCTTTACAGGATGCCATGCCAGGCTGTCCCACGGGACAGGGCAACACAAACCTCTCTCTGCTGAGTGCTTGAGGTGTATGGAGGGCAGCCATAGTCCTCATCCAGGAGCGATTACACGCCCTCTACCAGACACTAATCCCACAATGACTAATTACCCTTGGCATTATAAATTGCGCACACACACATAAATGTGCGCAATCACACACACACACACACACACACATACACACACACACAGTACAGTCTGCATGCACTGCACTCCCACTGAGGGACGCTTGAAGGTGAAGTTAAAACTTAAGCTACACCACAGCTGGATCAACCAGAAAATGACTGTTTAGTCCTGTACATGACTTTTTTATTGAATTGGTCTTGTGTTAGCATGACTATAATCCTTTATTCTCTCTTCATTGCTTCTCTCCTCTTTGCTCTTATCTTGCTGTCACAAATAAAAACACACTCATATTATGTTCTCATTAATTCACGTCTCATACGACTCTTTAAGAAAAGATAATGGCTCAGCAATCTTAACTGACTTTTGTCATCTGAACACTCTCTCCATCCAGAGACTATCCAGTGTCCTTGCACTGCAGCTCAAGGTCACAGTAACTGCCAATCAGTGAGGATGACATTATTTTACTAATCACGTTTGGGGTGACTTCAGTCACAAAGCACCTCACATATCACATAACACCTCACCTTACCCTTAACCCAAACTATACAGTATGTTTCATGTATTCATCTCTGCTTGCAGGATGCCAATGATGTTGGGTGTAGAGGGCCCTGTCCTGCTTAAGGGAGTAGGCTGTCTGTCATCTGGCTGGCTAACTGCTCCCTAATGCCTGGGGATCACAGATGGACAGACAGGGGCTTTACAACTACAGAAGAGGCAGTCATTATTGTTCTGATGGTTCAACTCTCTTCACTTTGTGAAATGTATGTTTCGTTTTTTAACGTCAGAGAAGTCAACCTCTATAAGGTTTTTAGGCCTGGTCTTCACCTTCCAATCAGGAGAGGTCATAAAAAATTCACAGGCCTGTTGGTGTACAGCAGGACTATGAAGGTACTATGACGGTACGGTGGTTCATGCAGTGTTGATTACAGATTTTTCCAACTGCTTACACACAAAATCTTTTCATGTCACACGATTTTTGAAACCTCTCACTCAAAGTGAAAAACTACACACCAAATATCCAAAACCATAAGCTATTTCTCAGCCTTTGACTCAGTTGTCAATTGCATAAAACACTTTTTTTTCAAAACACTACGCACAATTCTCTACCTAAAACACAAAAATCTAACAGGAAGTGACTTGCTTTCCTTTTCCAAACACAACCAATCAAAATGCTACACTTATTCACCAGGTCACACACACACTCTTCACATGTGCAAACACTAATAGCTTACCACCAATCACTAGCTTATCACTAACCAATCACTGCTTTACTGTAGTATAGGCCTATAAATAGGTCAACGGTCAGATGACCTGTTTTGAACAATGGATGCCAACAATGGACAGAGAGCAAGAGGAGTAGGAGGGAGAGGAAGAAGAGGACGAGGGCAAAGAAGAGAAGGAAGGAGAGACATCTCTGATGAGATTAGGGCAACATTTGTTGATCATGGCAGGGTAGCCTAGTGGTTAGAGGTTGCAAGTTCAAACCCCAGAGCTGACAAGGTACAAATCTGGCATTCTGCCCCTGAACAGGCAGTTAACCCACTGTTCCTAGGCTGTAATTGAAAATAAGAATTTGTTCTTAACTGACTTGCCTAGTTAAATAAAATAAAAATGTGATCAACCACAGTTTGACCATGAGAGAGTCCATTTACAGTGGCATCCATAATCCGAACCTTCAGACTTGAGAACAGGTATGCAACTATCTAATGACTATTTTAGCATTACAGTAATGTACTGTAAAATACGTATGACTGCATAGTATTGCATAAACATTTGTAACTCTAAGCCATCCATTTACTGCACTGCATTGAATGAATGAGGTTGGTTATCAAGCTGCACTACATTGTTTTGTACATTGTTTACAGTTCCTATGCTGAACACATACTGTGTTTGAATTCTGTAGAGTGGAAAGGCAAAGACATCATGGTGGACGTGGACACTTGTTTACAGATGTACAAGAGACTGCAATTAAAAATATGGTTTTGGCTAACAATTCAATTAGGATTCGAGAGATAAGAGAGCATATCTTGAATAATGACACCATATTTAACAACATCAATGCTGTAAGCCTGTCGCCCATACAACGCATCCTCCAACAGCACCGAGTGACAATGAAACAACTTTACAAGGTGCCATTTGAGAGAAACTCTTGAGTCAAGAATATGCGACATGACTTTGTAGAGGTATGTATGCAACACTACTTCCTGTACTTCAGACATACCATATTTACTCATCTGTATATCATTTTGTCTGTTACAGAGGCTATTGAAGCTGGATGCCCATGGAATTCACCATGAATTTATTTATGTGGATGAGGTTGGCTTCAACCTCACCAAAACCAGGCGCCGCAGAAGAAATGTAATAGGACAGACGGCAATTACCAATGTCCCTGGACAGCGTGGGGATAATATAACTATGTGTGCTGCCATCACTCAAAACGGGGTCCTCCATCACAATGCCACACTGGGTCCGTACAACACCGGCCATATGCTCAATTTACACAATGCTTGTCCCTGATCCAGATCAGGAGCCTGCTAGATTTGTGGTTTTATGGGACAATGTTAGTTTTCACCGAGCTGTTCTGGTCCAAAACTGGTTTGCCACCCATCCACAATTTGTAGTTTTGTACCTACCCCCATATTCACCTTTTCTAAATCCCATAGAGGAATTCTTCTCAGCCTGGTGCTGGAAAGTGTATGATCGCCAACCCTATGCCCGCATGCCGCTCTCCAGGCAATGGAGGACGCATGTGGGGACATAGAGGTTGCCTCTGTCCAAGGTTGGATACGCCATGCTAGGAGATACTTCCTCCATGTGGGGACATAGAGGTTGCCTCTGTCCAAGGTTGAATACGCCATGCTAGGAGATACTTCCCTCGATGTTTGGCAAGAGAAAACGTATCTTGTGATGTGGACGAAGTATTGTGGTATTGTGGCCAGTCCCAGGCCGGAGAAGAGATGAAGCGTAGCTGAGCACTGGTGACCCCCCCACCAATTCCTGGACTGCCCCCCCGGCACCCCCACACACAATTGTGTTCTTTACTGTATTCTAAAGAATATTTTTTTTGGTTTATATATGTTTATGGTTTTGTTGTATGCTACTGTATACAACAGTAATGTTTGGCCTAATAAATATGTTCTGTTTCTACATTGCATTGGTGTTTACAGTGTACTTGTTACCCCTCTCAGCAGATTACTTTCACTGTAGAACATTGTATTGAAATGTAGATATAAGCCTATGAAAGACCAAAGAGCTTTAGATTTAGAACAACAGTGTTTACATGGTATATCCAGAAATGTACTATTATGAAAGCAGTGTTTGCCATTTGATGCAAATGCTTCATTCTGACATGTGTTACATTTTGAAGGAGATGTGAGACATTTTGCATTTTGTGTGTGCAGTTTTGGGAATTGTGTGTAGAGTTTTGAAAAAAAGAGACAGTGCAGGCATTATGTTCTCTGCATCACTGGCCTTTACTGGGGAAGGGATTGCTGGCGACCCTCCCCTGTCCTCCCCAAACACAGACCTCATTGCTCTTTTTTTTCCTGAATAATTCATGTCCTATTGGAGGGAACCAGATGCCAGAAAAGAGTGAGATCAATGAAAGTGATCCATGGGGTGTGTTGGGCAATGGGGTTACAGCAGCAGGCTGCTTCACGAAGTGTTCAGGGAACCAGAGAAAGGACTGGTATTGACCTTGTAATGGCTTCACACAGTCTCCATGCCTGTGCTGAGGTTACAAAGTGTAAGCGCGCCTCTGATTCAGTGTGTGGAAATCCTTTGATCATCCGATTATTATGGATCCCCATTTTTTTATGCATGTAGGGGAGAGTGGGGTAAGTTGAGCCACCTTTGTTTCTAGGAAACCATACCAAAGTGTATATTTTGACACAATATTTAAGGAAGAGGTCATCATTTCATGAAGTCTGTGAATGGAAGAAACCACATGGAAAAGTTAGGTCCCAAAAACTGATTTTGTGTTAGAGGTGTCATGATGCTTGTATCTAAACCAAAGTAGATACTTTTAAGATTGTGCTACACATCAGTTGGAGTCTCTATGAGCTTCAATTTGAGGTCCTTAACATTGCATGATTGAAAGACCAAAAAGCTATTGTGATTGTGTTGAATTGTGTTTGGGAAATGAAGATAGACATGGTTTTAAAAAGGTAGTGGTAATATTTAATTTAGTACCGAAATGTATAGGCGGCTTAACTTACCCTGTCTCGCAACTCAATTTACGACCACTTTTTGGGACAAGCTATGTTTTCGAAACGGTAACGTTTACATGAATTCTGATTATTTCCAGGGATACACAACATCCTGAAATATATGCATTATGTCTTTGTTAGAAAGAATGCTATATTTACCTTGACGGAGTGAGGTTGAATGTAGAAAATGGCTCAACTTACTCCACTCTCCCCTATTATTTGTAGTTGCTTGTTAGGTACCATGATAGAGGATTTCATTTCTTAGAAAAGCTAGAATAGCTAAGAATACTTTTAAAGGGGAAGTCAAGAGGGATATGCAGAGATTAACTTGTCAATTTGTAGATGGTGGATTGTCCGCTAAATTAGTTGCTTTCCATTAACTGAGATCTATTCATGTGCACTGTCTCCCATCTTCAGAAGAACTGCAAAATGTTATGTTTCTCTGAGTCATGGCTAAACAAGGATATGGACAATATACATCTAGCTGGTTTTTCTATGCATCGGCAGGACAGAACAGTAGCGTTGGGTGGTGGAAGTGTGTGTCTCTTTCTTAACCTGTTTGGGCTAGGGGGCAGCATTTTCACTTTCAAATAAAAAGCATGCCCAGAGTAAACTGCCTCCTACTCAGTCCCAGATGCTTATATATGCATATTATTAGTAGTATTGGATAGAAAACACTCTGAAGTTTCTAAAACTGTTTGAATGATGTCTATGAGTATAACATAACTCAACATAACTCATATGGCAGGCAAAAACCTGAGAAGAAATCCAAACAGGAAGTGGGAAATCTGAGGTTTGTAGTTTGTAGGTTTGTAGTTTTTTAACCTGTTGGAACTCTAGGGGCGCAATTTCATTTTTGGATGAAAAACGTTCCCGTTTTAAACAAGATATTTTGTCACAAAAAGATGCTCGACTATGCATATAATTGCTACTGTTCGAAAGAAAACACTCTGACGTGTCCAGAAATACAAAGATCTTCTCTGTGCGTGCCCTTTAACGTGAGCTTCAGGCAAAACCAAGATGAGATGGCATCCAGGAAATGACAAGGATTTTTGAGGCTCTGTTTGTCATGATCTCCTTATATGGCTGTGAACGCAAGAGGAATGAGTCTGCCCTTTCTGTCGTTTCCCCAAGGTGTCTGCAGCATTGTGACGTATTTGTAGGCAGATCATTGGAAGATTGACCATAAGAGACCACATTTACCACGTGTCCGCCCGGTGTCCTGCGCCGAAATTGGTGCGCAAAAGTCACCTGCCAGTATTTTTCCAAACAATACAGAGAGTAAAGCAAGCTTCCACGAACTGCATGTCAATGAAGAGATATGTGAAAAAACACCTTGAGGACTGATTCCAAACGTTTGCCATGTTTCGGTCGATATTATGTAGTTAATCCGGAAAAAGTTTTACGTTGTAGGTGACTGCATTTTCGGTTCGTTTCAGTAGCCAGGCGCAATGTAGAAAACGGAACGATTTCTCCTACACACAGACGCTTTCAGGAAACACTGCGCATTTGGTGTGTAACTGAGAGTCTCCTCATTGAAAACATCAGAAGCTCTTCAAAGGTAAATGATTTTATTTATTTGGTTATCTGGTTTTTGTGAAAATGTTGCGTGCTACATGTTATTCAAAATGCATTGCTAGCTTTGCATACTCTTACACAAATTAGTCAATTTCTATGGTTCAAAAGCATATTTTGAAAATCTGAGATGACAGTGTTGTTAAGAAAAGGCTAAGCTTGAGAGCAGATGCATTATTTTCATTTTATTTGCGATTTTCAGAAATCGTTAACGTTACATTATGCTAATGAGCTTCAGGCTATAACTGTATACAGGGTTTTTTCATAGCCAAACGTGAACAAAACGGAGCGATTTGTCCTACACAAATAATATTTTTTTGAAAAACTGCACATTTGCTATGTAACTGAGAGTCTCCTCATTGAAAACATCCGAAGCTCTTCAAAGTTAATGATTTTATTTATTTGGTTATCTGGCTTTTGTGAAAATGTTGCGTGCTACATGCTACACAAAATGCTATGCTAGCTTTGCATACTCTTACACAAATTAGTCAATTTCTATGGTTCAAAAGCATATTTTGAAAATCTGAGATGACAGTGTTGTTAAGAAAAGGCTAAGCTTGAGAGCAAACGCATTATTTTAATTTTATTTGCGATTTTCAGAAATCGTTAACGTTGCGTTATGCTAATGAGCCTGAGGCTTTAGTCACGATCCCGGATCCGGGATGGGGAGTTTCAAGAAGTTAACAAAGTTGTTTCCGGTGATGTCTGGTGAGGACCTGCCTTACAACAGGCCTACAAGCCCTCAGTCCAACTCGGGCAGTTGTTGTTGCCATCCTGTATCTGTATTTTCATAACTGTGACCTTAATTGCCTACCATCTGTAAGTTGTTAGTGTCTTAATGACCGTTCCACAGGTGTTCATTCATTGTTTATGGTTAATTTAACAAGCATGGGAAACAGTGTTTAAACCCTTTACAATGAAGATCTGTGAAGTTATTTAAATTTTTACGAATTATCTTTGAAAGACAGGTTCCTGACAAAGGGATGTTTATTTTTTTGCTGAGTATATCTACCAAGAGAGTTTTCATCTATTTATCATAGATGTCTATCTACCACCACAAACAGCACTCTACGAGCTGTATAAGGCCATAAGCAAACAAGAAAATGCTCATCCAGAGGCAGCGCTCCTTGCGGCCAGTGATTTTAATGCAGGGAAACCGAAATCTGTTATACCTCATTTCTACCAGCAGGTCACCAGTGCAACTAGGTGACATAACTCTAGATCATATTTATTCCACACACAGAAACACATACAAGCCTCTCCCTTGCCCTCTGTTTGGCAAATCAGACCATAACTCTATCTTCCTGATTCAGCAACCCTAGCACCTGGATGGCAAAGTGTTCCCATTTTGAAGGTAGAACTTTTTTAATATCAAGGAATATTTCACTTTCTCTGGACAACATGAATTGGTTCATGAGGCAGAAATAATGCAGTGCAACTTGAGTTTCGCCATCAGCTGGAACACTGTGCCCCCTTTTCTCAGCGGAGGAAAGGAGAGCAGAGGGATGGTGAGTCGAGTGAGAGGCAGCCTCGCCGCTGCTCCCACCAGTCCAGTAAAAAAAATTAAGCAAATTATTATGCTCACTTGTTCCTCACAAGTAATACAACAATTGATTTATTACCAGTGTGATCATATAGTTATTAAAAATATAGCTTCAAAATGATCTGAGAAGAATAACATTGGCACGGCAATTTATGCATAGCCAATAGGCAGTGATAATATATTGTGACTATAGCCTACTGCACTAAGTTTATTGCCACAGAACTGTTTTTAATAGGTTAATATTCCATAGGCTTAAGTGTTCTAAGTCATGTTTAAATAAAAACTTAACGGTAGACCACGGCTTGCATATTGACTCAGAAAGTGATCTTGACTCGTGGTTGGTGACCACTAGCCTATAGGGAGGAGGTCAGAGACCTGGCAGTGTGTTGTCAGGACAACAACTTCTCCCTCAACGTCAGCAAGACAAAAAAGCTGATCATGGACTACAGTTCATGATCATGGACTACAGACTACATTGTCATGACGTTGGCCTGGGGGGTAGGTTTATGAAAGTCATAAATACCTCTTCCCCCTTTTTACTCTCGCTACCCTACTGAGGTTACATTTGCAAAACCCTTGGTTAACATAGAGATTCTAGGAACATCAGAAGGTGGGGGGAAATTAACTATATTCTGGTAATCCGAACAATTGAACATATGCAGTGGTACTTAATGAATATGATGTCAGTTCGGTTGTCATCTGAGACATTTTCATCAATGATTGTCACGCGGGACTAGGTGGGTGGGAAAGGAATCAGGCGCAGAGAGTTCCACAGGGAAAAGGTGTCCACCTCCACTATGAACGCTAAAGAGTGGTCCGGATGCGCCAACACGGGTGCATTGGTGAACAGCTCCTTCAGACGACTGAAAGCTCTGCCCGCCTCTGCTGATCAACGCAAGCGTACCGGTCCTCCTTCAGCAGTGAGGTAATGGGAGCAGCCACCTGACCAAAACCCCAGAAAATCTCCGGTAGTAATTGGCAAACCCTAAAAACCGCTGCACCTCTTTCACCGTGGTCGGAGTCGGCCAATTACGCACGGCTGTAACGCGGTCACACTCCATTACCACCCCGGAGGTGGAAATACGATAACCCAGGAAGGAAACGGCCTGTTTGAAGAACACACATTTCTCGGCCTTGCAATACAGGTCATGCTCCAGCAGTCGCCCAAGTACCTTACACACCAGAGACACATGCGCCACGCGTGTGGCAGAATAGATCAAGATGTCATCGATGTACAATACCACTCCCTGCCCGAGCAGGTCTTGGAGAATCTGATTTACGAAGGATTGGAAGACGGCTGGAGCATTTTTCAACCCATATGCCATGACACGGTACTCATAATGGCCAGATGTAGTACTAAATGTGGTTTTCCTCTCATCTCCTACCCGGATATGCACCAGATTATACGTACTCTCAGGTCCAGTTTTTGTGAAGAAGCGTGAAATGATTCCACCGTCGTAGAGGTAGTGGGTAACTAAACTCCACTGTGATAGAATTTAGACTCGATAATCAGTGCACGGACGCAGACCTCCTCCTTTTTCTTCACAAAAAAAGAAGCTCGAGGAGATGGGTGATGCGGAGGACCGAATGTACCCCTGTCCCAGCGATTCAGCAACATATGTCTCCATAGCTACTGTCTCCTCCTGGGACAATGGGTACACGTGACTCCTAGGAAGTGCAGCGTTCTCCAGGAGGTCTATCGCGCAGTCCCTCGACAATGGGGTGGTAATTGAGCTGCCTTCCTTTTACTGAAGGCGATAGCCAAATCGGCATATTCAGAGGGAATGCGCACAGTGGAAACCTGGTCTGACTTTCCACCGTAGCCGCACCAACGGCAACTCCTATACACCTCCCTGAACACTCCTCTGACCACCCTTTAAGAGCCCCCTGTCGCCAGGAAATCACCGGGTTGTGCTGAGCTAGCCAGTGAATTCGCAACACCATTGGAAACGCAGGTGCATCGCTAAGGAACAGACTAATCTGCTCCTTATGACCCCCTGCGTTACCATGTCCAGTGGCACCGTGGCCTCCTTGACCACTCCTGACCCTAATGGTCAGCTATCTAAGGAGTGCACGGGGAAAGGTAGGTCTAACGACACAAGAGGATTCCCTAGCCGTAACGCGAGCCCACGATCCATGTAGTTCCCAGCTGCGCCTGAATCGACTAGCGCCTTATGCTGTAGAGAGGAGAAAACCCAGGAAAAAGAGGTTAACACATACATATGACCGACAGGAAGCTCTGGGTGAGTCTGGTGCTGACTCACCTGGGGTGACCGAGTAGTGCTAGGCCTGCCCTCTCGACTCCCAGACGATTTCCTCCAGCACCGGTCGGCCGTGTGTCCTTGCCGACCACAACTGGTGCAGGAGGAAACTCCTCCTCCGGTCCCCCTCGAAGCAGCCCCCCCTAACTCCATGGGGATGGGAGCAGGAGGGCCGGGAGGTGGAGGTGGAAACGACAGGGCCTGTCCCGAACGCCCGCGGGCAGCCAGCAGGTTGTCAAGACGGCTGGACATGTCTATAAGCTCATCCAACGTGAGGGTGGTGTCCCGAAAAGCTAGCTCCCTGCGGACGACCTCCCTGAGGCTACATCAGAAATGGTCTATCAAAGCCCTGTCGTTCCACCCTGCTCCTGCGGCCAAGGTCCTGAACTCCAGTCCTGTGCTCTCCTCGTCTCCTGACGGAGATGGAACAGCCGTTCACCCGCTGCACAACCCTCTGGTGGGTGATCGAATACAGCTCGGAATCGGCGGGTGAACCCGGGGTAGTGATCCCTCACAGAGACTGGGCCATTCCACACTGCTTTTGCCCACTCTAGGGCTCATCCCGTCAGACAGGAACCCCTGACACCCAGCCGCCGTCCCATCATACTCCCTTCGGAGCGCCAGCTGAAGAGCCCCGGAGCCGGATGCGGTAGCAGCGGTAGGAGGTGCTGGTGGAGGGGGTGATGGAGATGAGGTGGGAAGGCCACCTCTCCCATTGATCCATCCTCTCCATCATCAGATCCATCTCCGATCCAATCCGGTGGAGAATACTGGTAAGATGGAGGACCCTTTCCTCCATCGATGGGGAGAGGAGGTGCGGTTGCTCCTGCTGTTTCCATGACCGGTGCGGGATTCTGTCACGCGGGACTAGGTGAGTGAGGAAGGAATCAGGCGCAGAGAGTTCCACAGGGAAAAGGTGCACTTTAATGCGCACAAAAATAACAAGCCCACAACACAGGGCGCGGACAATAATGAGGACCACCCAAAACCACAGGGCGCCAGGTCCAGAATGCGAACACCTCTACCTAACACACACACGTAACACAAATACAATCCCGCACAAAACAAGGGCGGGTACACATACTTTAAATAAGGAAGCCCATTAAGCACATACAACAGGACACAGGTGAAACGAATAAGACAAACAAACAGACAACGAAAAGGGATCGGTGGCGGCTAGTAGGCCCGGTGACGTCGACCGCCGAGCACCGCCCAAACAGGCAGGGCCAACTTCGGCAGAAGTCGTGACAATGATAAGATGACAAACTCTACAGTGGAAAGTCTACACATCAGAGTTAACAGATTCACATGGAATTGATGTTCAATTTAAATGTTTGAATATGAAATTATTCGTGATGGGATGAAATGTGATTTTAGCTTCTAAAATGTGAGATTTGGGTATTCATAAGTTAGGGCTATGCTCAATCAGTGGCCCGCCCTGTGACGGGACATGGGCTATAAAACTTTTCAAACACGCCCTCCTCTCCCTTCCTATACAAGCCCTTGACGACAATATAACCTCCTGTTCCGAGGATGTAGGACAATGGTCCGATGTCAGAATGGTTCAGATAATAAATACAGAACGAAGCCAACATCAGCGTTAGCTTTGGTGGCCGAATGGTATGAACTTTGAACTCTTCTTCACTACAGAAGTGATACCTCCTAGCCATTGAGTTAGCAACAGCCACTGTAAACGAGGGTTAGGAAGGAACAGACAGAGTATCCTGTCTACCACACAACGACATAACTACAATGTATCCATTTGACAACCAGATGCATTCTTCAAAGGACTCAGTTGGGCAACACGGCCTTCCATCTACCACCAACCTAATGAAGAGCAGCTCAGAGTAAATATTTATTGCATTTTCCTTTTCAAAATGGGCGGTAATTTAGAATGCATAAGAATAAGAATAAGAATGCATAAGAATGTATTTCCGAGAAGCACAGCTTCTCCCTGTGTCCCTCAGTCTTCCCGCTCTTTCCTCAAACCCAGCCCTTTTCCTTTGGGTAACAAGCTGACATATCTTTTCCGCCCACTAGGACGTTTTCCTTTATGACGCCATTTGTAATCAAGTTATGATTTAATTATGTGTATGTGTAATTCTGTGTGATTAGTTAGGTAGTAAATAAATAATTAAACCCAATTTTGTATTGCTGATTCAAATTGATAGCCAGGGTTCATGCAGATAACCAAGAATTTACAACTTTCAGATGAGACTGAATTAAGATGACGATTAATATTGACTGCTATTGATGTAAAATATTACTAGGTCTTTAAGAGTTTATTCGGAAAATAATGACTAGTTAATTACATTTACATGAATAGCTCAATCAGGTAATATTAATTATTTTATAGAATAGCATGTCATATCACTTAATCCGACGCAGCCAAGACACCATTATTGGAGCCCCTGATAGGAATCTAAAATAGAATGGCAGCTTTCATTTTGATTCAGCCTGTATAAAATTGAAAAACAGATTACATAATATACCAAGTTATTGTACAGATTTTAGAGTGTTAAAGACAAGCATTATTTTTTTTTCTATTTCATCTTTATTTAACCAGGTAGGCTAGTTGAGAACAAGTTCTCATTTACAACTGCGACCTGGCCAAGATAAAGCATAGCAGTGTGAACAGACAACACAGAGTTACACATGGAGTAAACAATTAACAAGTCAATAACACAGAAGACAAAAAAATATACAATGTGTGCAAAAGGCATGAGGAGGTAGGCGAATAATTACAATATTGCAGATTAACACTGGAGTGATAAATGATCAGATGATCATGTACAGGTAGTGATATTGGTGTGCAAAAGAGCAGAAAAGTAAATAAATAAAAACTGTGGGGATGAGGTAGGTGAAAATGGGTGGGCTATTTACCAATAGATTATGTACAGCTGCAGCGATCGGTTAGCTGCTCAGATAGCTGATGTTTGAAGTTGGTGAGGGAGATAAAGGTCTCCAACTTCTACGATTTTGCAATTCGTTCCAGTCACAGGCAGCAGAGTACTGGAACGAAAGGCGGCCGAATGAGGTGTTGGCTTTAGGGATGATCAGTGAGATACACCTGCTGGAGCGCGTGCTACGGATGGGTGTTGCCAGTGTGACCAGTGAACTGAGAACGCGGAGCTTTACCTAGCATGGCCTTGTAGATGACCTGGAGCCAGTGGGTCTTGCGACGAATATGTAGTGAGGGCCAGCCGACTAGAGCATACAAGTCGCAGTGGTGGGTAGTATA
>NW_027012904.1:0-17822 GCF_036934945.1 Oncorhynchus masou masou
AAGGAAATAAAGGTCAGAACGTGACGTATAGGCTACATGGGCAGAGCCATGTGTTAATTAATGTCTCTGCCCATGTCTCATGGTCTGAGGAAGAAGGAGAGTGAACAGTCTGTCTGAAGCTGCTCCCGTGTCCTCTCTGGCTCTCCTCTCCCGCTAGTAGGAGCCATTCTCTGGCCTACATCTTGTATATGAAGCTGCTGCGTGTCACTCTGGCTCTCCTCCTCACCGCCAGTAAGAACCATTCTCTAGCCTACATCTTGTATATAGACCTGCTGCGTGTCACTCTGGCTCTCCTCCTCCACGCCAGTAAGAACCATTCTCTAGCCTACATCTTGTATATGAATCTGTAGCGTGTCACTCCTGGCTCTCCTCCTCACCGCCAGTAAGAACCATTCTCTAGCCTACATCTTGTATATGAACCTGCTGCGTGTCACTCTGGCTCTCCTCCTCACCGCCAGTAAGAACCATTCTCTAGCCTACATCTTGTATATGAACCTGCTGCGTGTCACTCTGGCTCTCCTCCTCACCGCCAGTAAGAACCATTCTCTAGCCTACATCTTGTATATGAATCTGTAGCGTGTCACTCTGGCTCTCCTCCTCACCGCCAGTAAGAACCATTCTCTAGCCTACATCTTGTATATGACCTATGTACACACGGCACTCATGTTAAAAAACGGGACTTATTTTGTGTTCATGAAATTAGAGCAATTGTTTTATTTGAATGCCGTCGATACTTATGAAAAGGTTTTATTTTTGTTGTTTTTCCTCTCAGATTTCAAAAAAGCAAAAAAGTAAATTAAAAAATAAAACATGTAAAAATGTAAACATTTTTTTTTTTTTAATCACTGCGGTGAAGTAGCCGCCCAACAGTCTCCTGTCCTGTCTGTGTGTAGAGAAGGAGACGTGTAAGTCACTCTACGGTGTTACCATGACGACAGCACCGATTCTGACATGTTCTGCTAACAACAGAGAGACAACAACAACAACAACAACAACATAGAAAGAGATGCTAACATATTCTCTGGGTCAAATCAAATCAAATCAAATGTATTTATAAAGCCCTTCTTACATCAGCTGATATCACAAAGTGCTGTACAGAAACCCAGCATAAAACCCCAAACAGCAAGCAATGCAGGTGTAGAAGCACGGTGGCTAGGAAAAACTCCCTAGAAAGGCCAGAACCTAGGAAGAAACCTAGAGAGGAAGCAGGCTCTGAGGGGTGGCTCTTCAAGACTTGTGGGAACTAGAACCTCTCTTTGAGAAGGCCACGTAACACCATGAGCAGGCCCTGACCTGACTATCTCATCTCTGGAAATCAACAGACTGGAGGTTGGGGTACAGGGCTGTGTATTACTGTGCTTCCTGCACAGCACCGTGACTCAGAACAGATGCACTGCTCTACAACAAACCCCCACAACCCACAGGAGAGGAGAGGGAGGGAAGGAGATGAGGAGAGGAGAGGAGAGGAGAGGAGAGGAGAGGGAGAGGAGAGGAGAGGAGATGAGATGAGATGAGATGAGATGAGATGAGATGAGATGAGATGAGATGAGAGGAGAGGAGAGGAGAGGAGAGAGGGAGGAGAGGAGAGGAGAGGAGAGGGAGAGGGAGGGAGAGGACAGGAGAGGACAGGAGAGGAGAGGGGGGGGAGGAGAGGGAGGAGAGGAGAGGGAGAGGGAGAGGAGAGGAGAGGACAGGGGAGAGGAGAGGGAGAGAGGGAGAGGAGAGGACAGGAGAGGAGAGGAGAGGAGAGGACAGGAGAGGGAGAGGAGAGGGAGAGGAGAGGGAGAGGAGAGGAGAGGAGAGGGAGAGGGAGAGGGAGGAGAGGGGAGGGGGAGGAGAGGAGAGGAGATGACAGGAGAGGAGAGAGGAGAGGACAGGAGAGGAGAGGAGAGGAGAGGGAGAGGAGAGGAGAGGAGAGGAGAGGAGAGGAGATGACAGGAGAGGAGAGGGAGGAGAGGAGAGGAGAGGAGATGACAGGAGAGGAGAGGAGGGAGAGGAGAGGGAGGAGAGGGGAGAGGAGAGGGAGGGAGAGGAGAGGAGAGGAGAGGAGAGGACGGGGTGAGAAGGAGAGGGGTGGAGGGATGAGAGGTGAGGGAGAGGAGGGAAGGGAGATGAGGAGAGGGAGGAGAGGAGAGGACAGGAGAGGAGAGGAGAGGAGGGAGAGGAGAGGGAGGGAGAGGGGAGGGGAGGAGAGGGAGAGGGAGAGGACAGGGAGGAGAGGAGAGGGGAGAGGGAGAGGAGAGGGAGAGGAGAGGAGAGGAGGGAGGAGAGGAGAGGAGAGGGACAGGAGAGGAGAGGAGAGGAGAGGACAGGAGAGGAGAGGGAGAGGAGAGGAGAGGAGAGGAGAGGAGAGGACAGGACAGGAGAGGGAGAGGAGAGGGAGAGGAGAGGACAGGAGAGGAGAGAGGAGAGGAGAGGAGAGGGAAGAGGACAGGGAGAGGGAGGAGGGAGAGGAGAGGAGAGGGGAGGGGGAGGAGAGGGGAGAGGAGAGGAGAGGAGAGGAGGAGAGGAGAGGAGATGACAGGAGAGAGGAAGGAAGGACAGGAGAGGGAGAGGAGAGGAGAGGAGAGGAGATGACAGGGATTAGGAGAGGGATTATTAGGAGGGGAGGAGAGGAGAGGGAGAGGGGAGGAGGGACGGGGGGTGAAGGAGAGGGGTGGAGGATGAGAGGTGAGGAGAGGGAGGAAGGAGATTAGGGAGAGGGGAGGAGAGGAGAGGAGAGGAGAGGAGAGGAGAGGAGAGGAGATTAGGGACGGGGGTTAAGGAGAGGGGTGGAGGGGATGAGAGGTGAGGGGAGAGGAAGGAAGGGATGAGGAGAGGATAGTTTCAAGGAGAGGAGAGGAGAGGGAGGGAGAGGAGAGGGAGGAGATGATAGGAGATGACAGGAGAGGAGAATTAGATTATTAGGAGATAGGAGAGAGAGAGATTAGGAGAGGAGAGGAGGGGAGAGGAGATTAGGAGGGACGGGGGTGAAGGAGAGGGTGGAGGATGAGAGGTGAGATTAGGAGGGGAAGGAGATGAGGAGAGGGAGAGGAGAGGAGAGAGGGAGGAGAGGAGAGGAGATTAGATTAAGGATTAGAGGAGAGGAGAGGAGAGGAGAGGAGGGACGGGGGGTGAAGGAGGGAGAGGGTGGAGGATGAGAGGTGAGGAGAGGAAGGAAGGAGATGAGGAGAGGAGGAAGGAAGGAGAGGAGGGTAGGAGATGAGGAGAGGGAGGAGGAAAGTAGGTGAGGAGAGGAGAGGAGGGAAGGAGAGGAGCAAGTGTGGTTGATGTCTCGGGGGGGTAGTTCAGCTAGTGGGGGTTGTGATATCTCTGGGGGGGGAGGTTCAGCTAGTGGGGGTAGATATCTCTGGGGGGGTAGTTCAGCTAGTGGGGTTGATATCTCTGGGGGGAGGTTCAGCTAGTGGGGTTGATATCTCTGGGGGAGGTTCAGCTAGTGGGGTAGATATCTCTGGGGGTAGTTCAGCTAGTGGGGTTGATATCTCTGGGGGGGGTAGTTCAGCTAGTGTTGTTGATATCTCTGGGGGTGGTAGTTCAGCTAGTGGGGTAGATATCTCTGGGGGGATAGTTAAGCTAGTGTGGTTGATATCTCGGGGGTAGTTCAGCTAGTGGGGTTGATATCTCTGGAGGTAGTTCAGCTAGCGGGGTTGATATCTCTGGGGGGGGTAGATCAGCTAGTGTTGTTGATATCTCTGGGGGGTGGTAGTTCAGCTAGTGGGGTAATATCTCTGGGGGAAGTGGATTCAGCTAGTGGGGTTGATATCTCTGGGGGGGTAGTTCAGCTAGTGTTGTTGATATCTCTGGGGGTGGTAGTTCAGCTAGTGGGGTAGATATCTCTGGGGGGTAGTTCAGCTAGTGTTTTTGATATCTCTGGGGAGGTAGTTCAGCTAGTGTTTTTGATATCTCTGGGGGGGTAGTTCAACTAGTGGGGTTGATATCTCTGGGGGGTAGTTCAGCGAGTGTGGTTGATGTCTCTGGGGGGGGGGTAGATCAGCTAGTGGGGTTGATATCTCTGGGGGGGTAGTTCAGCTAGTGTGGTTGATATCTCTGGGGGGGAGGTAGTTCAGCTAGTGTGGTTGATATCTCTGGGGGGTAGTTCAGCTAGTGTGGTTGATATCTCTGGGGGGTAGTTCAGCTAGTGTTTTGATATCTCTGGGAGTGGTAGTTCAGCTAGTGGGGTAGATATCTCTGGGGGTAGTTCAGCTAGTGGGGTGTATATCTCTGGGAGTGGTAGTTCAGCTAGTGGGGTAGATATCTCTAGGGGGGGGTAGTTCAGCTAGTGGGGTGTATATCTCTGGGGGGGGGGTAGTTCAGCTTGTGGGGTAGATAACTCTGGGGGTAGTTCAGCTGGTGTGGTTTATCTCTGGGGGAGGGTTCAGCTAGTGTGGTTGATATCTCTGGGGGGGTTGTTCAGCTAGTGGGGTTGATATCTCTGGGCGTGGTGGTTCAGCTAGTGGGGTCGATATCTCTGGGGGGTTCAGCTAGTGTGGTTGATATCTCTGGGGGGGGTTGTTCAGCTAGTGGGGTTGATATCTCTGGGCGTGGTGGTTCAACTAGTGTGGTTGATATCTCTGGGGGGGTTCAGCTAGTGTGGTTGATGTCTCGGGGGGAGTAGTTCAGCTATTGGGGTTGATGTCTCTGGGGGGTGGTAGTTCAGCTATTGGGGTTGATATCTCTGGGGGGGGGTTGTTCAGCTAGTGTGGTTATATCCCTGGGGGGTAGTTCTGCTAGTGGGGTTGATATCTCTGGGGGTTGTTCAGCGAGTGTGGTTGATGTCTCGGGGGTAGTTCAGCTATTGGGGTTGATATCTCTGGGGGGGTAGTTCAGCTAGTGGGGTTGATATCTCTGGGTGGGGTTGTTCAGCGAGTGTGGTTGATGTCTCAGGGGAGTAGTTCAGCTATTGGGTTGATATCTCTGGGGGGAGTAGTTCAGCTAGTTGGGTTGATATCTCTGGGGGAGTAGTTCAGCTGGTTGATATCTCTAATTTGATAGTATTTTACATTAAACCGTCCTTCAGTTGTTGTTTTTGCATCAGCTAACTGATCCTATGAGATAGGAGAGTTCAGGTGCCAACCATTATACTGGAGTTGTTGTCCTCGTACCTGCAGTCAGTGGTTCTACACCTTCAAAGATAGATATAACAAACAGTATATGGGTGTTTCTCTGACTGTCTGACTGTCATCCAGGTGTCCCTGGTATATAGGTCTACCCTTGTATCAAATTAAACTATTTGATTAAAAAGGGAGACGTTTCTCAGAGTTGACCTTCCATTGACCTCTGGGGGGTAAATGTCAGATGACACAGAAATGAACCCAGGAGTCTAAACTATCCTGGATTATACACTGACCTCTGGAGGGTAAATTCCATGACTTGAGATATAAAACAAAAAGAAAACATATTTAAGATTCCCTCTAAATACATATTAATCCCTGATTGATATTACATCTTTCTGTTTTTACAAATAAAATGGAACAATATAATGGTACTGTTACTACAGCAAGCATGATCAACTGGGTGAAGAGGGGAGGGGGGTTGTTTGGTGAAGAGGGGTGTGGTTGGGTGAAGAGGGGTGGGGTTGTTGGGTGAAGAGGGGAGAGGGGGGTCGTTGGGTGAAGAGGGGGGTTGTCGGGTGAAGAAGGGGGGGGTTGGGTGAAGAGGGAGGGGAGGGGTTTTTGGGGGTGAAGGGGGGGGGGGTTGTTGGGTGAAGAGGGGGGGCGTTTTAGAGACTTAGAGGGAGGCGTCAACTCCCTTATAGGACGAAACAGAAACCAAACATTACCTGTCCCCTCCTGTTCCTCTGTCTTCTCTTCTGCTTCCTCCCCTCTGCTTGTCTCAGCGCTGTTGACAGAAATAGAAAGAGTCCGTTGGGAACAGGATCCCCCATATCAACACACCTGCTGCTACAGACAGATACTGAGAAGGAGAGATGAGTAGGGAGATAGAGAGAGAGACCGGGGGGGGGGAAGGAGGGAAGAGAAAGACGAGAGAATGAGAGAGAATTTGTGTTTTTGTGTGATGCTTTAACACTGTGGGGACAGGGGGCCACGGTGATATATTCACATAGAGACGCCGTACAAAAACCTCCTCCCATTCACTTCCATACAAAAACAACCTCCTCCCATTCACTACCTTACAAAAACAACCTCCTCCCATTCACTTCCATACAAAAACAACCTCCTCCCATTCACTTCCATACAAAACAACCTTCTCCCATTCACTTCCATACAAAAACAACCTCCTCCCATTCACTTCCATACAAAACAACCTTCTCCCATTCACTTTCGTACAACAACCTCCTCCCATTCACTTCCATACAAAACCCTCCTCCCATTCACTTCCATACAAAACCCTCCTCCCATTCACTTCCATACAAAACCCTCCTCCCATTCACTTCCATACAAATGAATGACAGAGATCTGAGATAGTATCTGTTCTCTGTATCTGTTCATTGTCCCTAGAGGGTGAATGTCAGAGAGATCTGAGGTAGTATCTGTTCTCTGTATCTGTTCATTGTCCCTAGAGGGTGAATGACAGAGAGATCTGAGGTAGTATCTGTTCTCTGTATCTCTGAGTGTCTCTGTTCATTTTCCCAAGAGGGTGAATGACAGAGAGATCTGAGGTAGTATCTGTTCTCTGTATCTCTGAGTGTCTCTGTTCATTTTCCCAAGAGGATGAAAGACAGAGATCTGAGGTAGTATCTGTTCTCTGTATCTCTGAGTGTCTCTGTTCATTTTTACCTAGAGGATGAATGACAGAGAGATCTGAGGTAGTATCTGTTCTCTGTATCTCTGAGTGTCTCTGTTCATTTTCCCTAGAGGATGAATGACAGAGAGATCTGAGGTATCTGTTCTCTGTATCTCTGAGTGTCTCTGTTCATTTTCCCTAGAGGATGAATGACAGAGAGATCTGAGGTAGTATCTGTTCTCTGTATCTCTGAGTATCTCTGTTCATTTTCCCTAGAGGATGAATGACAGAGATCTGAGTAGTATCTGTTCTCTGTATCTCTGAGTGTCTCTGTTCATTTTCCCTAGAGGATGAATGACAGAGAGATCTGAGGTAGTGTCTGTTCTCTGTATCTCTGAGTATCTCTGTTCATTTTACCTAGAGGGTGAATGACAGAGAGATCTGAGGTATTTTGGAATAGGAGAGTAGCGATGTGACACTGGAAGTGTGCCCTACTTTGAAATGGAACAAAGCTCACTGTTTTAGGTAAGTTAACTTCTTAAAGATTCATAATATGTATGTGAATATGTAACCCTGAAGATGTTTCGTTGCCAATAAGAGTCTCCTAAAGTGGTCAAGCTGAACTAAAGGGTTGATGTGAAAACGCTGTGACTTTAAACCAACCAGCCTTCTTTGGCAAAGGAACCAAACTCACTGTTTTAGGTAAATACTTCCTACTTTCTTATCGTGAAATGTATGATTTTTTATTTTCTTTCTTCATAAAAACATGAATAATTGACTAAAAGCAAGCATTCTTAAAGTATTTCTGATGCCAAAAGCATAGAACAAGGCAGTAGTAGTTGGTCCATTACTGCTCAGTATGTCCAGACTGTGACAACTATGATCCCGCATTCTTTGAGCAGGAACCAAACTGACTGTTCTGGGTAAGAGAATATTCCCCACGATGGAACTAATGGGTCTCTATGTGTGGTGTAGTAGCATAGTGATGTGAGGAGTTAGTTAGTTGTGGATTCAGTACATTAGATCAGTTCATACTAGTGTTACTCCACTCAATGCTTTCTGATGCTAAGCCTGTACACTGTGCCAACTATGAGGCACATTTCGGTTCAGGCACCAAATTAACAGTTCTCGGTAAGTCATCCGTACACTATGTTTGCCTTTACGTGTCGTTTGAGTTAGACAGCATAATTGTGAGAAAGATGTGATATCCTAGTAGATTATAGTATGTTTGTCTCATCTATGTGTTCTAAACCGGTAAGAACAGGGTGTTGGTTGGTATTAGGAGAATAGATTTATCAAAGGTCGTGATCGGGGATGGAAAGTTCTAGAAAACAGCACAGCTAGAGTTTAAATCTATATTAGAGCAGTGTTCCACTGTACTGTGCTAATGGTGCCAGGCTCAGCACGTCCATATATCTATATTAGAGCAGTGTTCCACTGTACTGTGTTAATGGTGCCGGCCAGGCTCAGCACGTCTATATATCTATATTAGAGCAGTGTTCCACTGTACTGTGTTAATGGTGGCTCAGCACGTCTATATATCTATATTAGAGCAGTGTTCCACTGTACTGTGCTAATGGTGCCAGGCTCAGCACGTCTATATATCTATATTAGAGCAGTGTTCCACTGTACTGTGCTAATGGTGCCGCCATGGGCTCAGCAATGTCTATATATCTATATTAGAGCAGTGTTCCACTGTACTGTGTTAATGGTGGCTCAGCACGTCTATATATCTATATTAGAGCAGTGTTCCACTGTACTGTGTTAATGGTGCCAGGCTCAGCACGTCTATATATCTATATTAGAGCAGTGTTCCACTGTACTGTGCTAATGGTGCCAGGCTCAGCACGTCTATATATCTATATTAGAGCAGTATTCCACTGTACAGTGCTAATGGTGGCTCAGCACGTCTATATATCTATATTAGAGCAGTGTTCCACTGTACTGTGTTAATGGTGCCAGGCTCAGCACGTCTATATATCTATATTAGAGCAGTGTTCCACTGTACTGTGTTAATGGTGCCAGGCTCAGCACGTCTATATATCTATATTAGAGCAGTGTTCCACTGTACTGTGTTAATGGTGGCTCAGCATGTCTATATATCTATATTAGAGCAGTGTTCCACTGTACTGTGTTAATGGTGCCGACCAGGCTGACTTCAGCGGAGGAACCCCGTTAACTGTTCTCGACAAAACACCAAAATAAAAATAATACAATTAACCAAATGACTGTTGGAGATGGAAACCACTTACATTTCATTCGAAAAATAGTCACAATAATGTATTTGTTTATCATTTAGATTATACCCGTTGCTGAGTTACTGTGAAAAGTATTTGAATGTACTTCTGACAGAGTAACAAAGGTTGAGAAAGTCCAGAGTCCTTGTCAGAACTAGAGACTTTAGGATACAGCCTTGTCGCTCTGCGCTTGTATGCGTAGCATACTTTGGAGCTGGCACCAAACTCACCGTTTTAGGTAAGAAAATATACTACCAAATGTTACATGTACTAGCATGGAGAAAACATGTACAATATTCTGCAATATAAAAACAGTTACGCTTTAAACTAAAAGGTTATTTTAATGTAACTGATACAGTAAAAACATCAGCTATCTTCCTCTAACATTTTACACAACAAGGTATCAGAACCAGTATTGAGGTATACAGTGGTCTGGCTCTATGTCCAGACCCAGTCTACATCATGGTATTGAGAAGTGGTCTGGCTCTATGCCCAGACCCAGTCTACATCTCTCATGGTATTGAGAAGTGGTCTGGTTCTATGCCCAGACCCAGTCTACATCTCTCATGGTATTGAGAAGTGGTCTGTTCTATGCCCAGACCCAGTCTACATCTCTCATGGTATTGAGAAGTGGTCTGGTTCTATGTCCAGACCCAGTCTACATCTCTCATGGTGGCTGAGAAGTGGTCTGGCTCTATGTCCAGACCCAGTCTACATCTCATGGTATTGAGAAGTGGTCTGGCTCTATGCCCAGACCCAGTCTACATCTCTCATGGTATTGAGAAGTGGTCTGGTTCTATGCCCAGAACCAGTCTACATCTCTCATGGTATTGAGAAGTGGTCTGGTTCTATGCCCCGACCCAGTCTACATCTCTCATGGTATTGAAAGCGGGTCTGGTTCTATGCCCAGACCCAGTCTACATCTCTCATGGTATTGAGAAGTGGTCTGATTCTGTCCAGACCCAGTCTACATCTCTCATGGTATTGAGAAGTGGTCTGGCTCTATGTCCAGACCCAGTCTACATCTCTCATGGTATTGAGAAGTGGTCTGGCTCTATGCCCAGACCCAGTCTACATCTCTCATGGTATTGAGAAGGGTCTGGCCCTATGCCCAGACCCAGTCTACATTCTCTCATGGTATTGAGAAGTGGTCTGGTTCTATGCCCAGACCCAGTCTACATCTCTCATGGTATTGAGAAGTGGTCTGGCTCTATGTCCAGACCCAGTCTACATCTCATGGTATTGAGAAGTGGTCTGGCTCTATGTCCAGACCCAGTCTACATCTCTCATGGTATTGAGAAGTGGTCTGGCTCTATGCCCAGACCCAGTCTACATCTCTCATGGTATTGAGAAGTGGTCTGGCTCTATGCCCAGACCCAGTCTACATCTCTCATGGTATTGAGAAGTGGTCTGGTTCTATGCCCAGACCCAGTCTACATCTCTCATGGCGTGTGAGAAGTGGTCTGGTTCTATGCCCAGACCCAGTCTACATCTCTCATGGTATTGAGAAGTGGTCTGGTTCTATGTCCAGACCCAGTCTACATCTCTCATGGTATTGAGAAGTGGTCTGGCTCTATGTCCAGACCCAGTCTACATCTCTCATGGTTCTAGTTGTTATCAGCTCTGTTATGAGCGGTGAGTTTCAAGACACAGACTTACTACGACAATGGAACTAGACTCACAGTCTGAGGTAAAGGCAAGACTCTGCCAGTGTTGTGAGGAGCACATTAGGGTGTATATAACTAGACTGCTAGAGTTGTGAGGAGCACATTAGGGTGTATATAACTAGACTGCTAGAGTTGTGAGGAGCACATTAGGGTGTATATAACTAGACTCTGCTAGAGTTGTGAGGAGCACATTAGGGTGTATATAACTAGACTCTGCTAGAGTTGAGAGAAGCACATTAGGGTGCATATAACTAGACTCTGCTAGTGTTGTGAGGAGCACATTAGGGTGTATATAACTAGACTCTGCTAGAGTCGTGAGGAGCACATTAGGGTGCAGATATAACTAGACTCTGCTAGTGTTGAGAGGAAAAAGCACATTAGGGTACATATAACTAGACTCTGCTAGAGTCTTAGAGCACATTAGGGTGTATATCACTAGACTCTATAGAGTCGTGAGGAGGACTGATAGGGTGTATATAACTAGACTCTGCCAGTGTTGAGAGAAGCACATTAGGGTGTATATAACTAGACTCTGCCAGTGTTGGAGGAGCACATTAGGGTGTATATAACTAGACTCTGCTAGAGCCGTAGGCACATTAGGTGTATATAACTAGACACTGCCAGTGTTGAGAAGCACATTAGGGTGTATATAACTAGACTCTGCTAGTGTTGAGAGAAAAAGCACATTAGGGTGTATATAACTAGACTCTGCTAGAGTTGTGAGGGAGCACATTAGGGTGTATATAACTAGACTCTGCTAGAGTCGTGAGGAGCACATTAGGGTGTATATAACTAGACTCTGCTAGAGTTGTGAGGAGCACATTAGGGTGTATATAACTAGACAATGCTAGAGTCGTGAGGAGCACATTAGGGTGTATATAACTAGACTCTGCTAGAGTTGTGAGGAGCACATTAGGGTGTATATAACTAGACAATGCTAGAGTCGTGAGGAGCACATTAGGGTGTATATAACTAGACTGCTAGAGTCGTGAGGAGCACATTAGGGTGTATATAACTAGACTCTGCTAGTGTTGAGAGAAGCACATTAGGGTGTATATAACTAGACTCTGCTAGTGTTGAGAGAAGCACATTAGGGTGTATATAACTAGACTCTGCTAGAGTCGTGAGGAGCACATTAGGGTGTATATAACTAGACTCTGCTAGAGTCGTGAGGAGCACATTAGGGTGTATATAACTAGACTCTGCTAGAGTCGTGAGGAGCACATTAGGGTGTATATAACTAGACTCTGCTAGAGTCGTGAGGAGCACATTAGGGTGTATATAACTAGACTCTGCTAGAGTCGTTAGGAGTACATTAGGGTGTATATAACTAGACTCTGCTAGAGTTGTGAGGAGCACATTAGGGTGTATATAACTAGACTCTGCTAGAGTCGTGAGGAGCACATTAGGGTGTATATAACTAGACACTGCTAGAGTCGTGAGGAGCACATTAAGGTGTATATAACTAGACTCTGCTAGAGTTGTGAGGAGCACATTAAGGTGTATATAACTAGACTCTGCTAGAGTCGTTAGGAGTACATTAGGGTGTATATAACTAGACTCTGCTAGAGTTGTGAGGAGCACATTAGGGTGTATATAACTAGACTCTGCTAGAGTCGTGAGGAGCACATTAGGGTGTATATAACTAGACTCTGCTAGAGTCGTGGAGGAGCACATTAGGGTGTATATAACTAGACTCTGCTAGAGTCGTGATGAGCACATTAAGGTGTATATAACTAGACTCTGCCAGTGTTGAGAGAAGAGGGCTCTTTCTGTAACCTTGTATCAGTGTCAACCTCAACCAGCCGTACTTCAGAAGGAGATAGACAGGACCAGTTTATAGAAGGAGAAAGACAGGACGGGTTTATAGAAGGAGATAGACAGGACCGGTTTATAGAAGGAGAAAGACAGGACCAGTTTATAGAAGGAGATAGACAGGACCAGTTTATAGAAGGAGAAAGACAGGACGGGTTTATAGAAGGAGAAAGACAGGACGGGTTTATAGAAGGAGATAGACAGGACCGGTTTATAGAAGGAGATAGACAGGACCGGTTTATAGAAGGAGAAAGACAGGACCGGTTTATAGAAGGAGATAGACAGGACCGGTTTATAGAAGGAGAAAGAGGACCGGTTTATAGAAGGAGAAAGACAGGACCGGTTTATAGAAGGAGAAAGACAGGACCGGTTTATAGAAGGAGATAGACAGGACCGGTTTATAGAAGGCGATAGACATGACGGGTTTATAGAAGGAGATAGACAGGACCGGTTTATAGGTGTCATTTCTGTCTCGTTTATTTTAAAGCACTCAGGTTCAGGTCTTAGTCAACAACAAACAGAGCCATTGATTGACTGTTGAAGGTTAAAGCTTCTTCTATTTCCTCCCTGCAGAGCCAGACATCCCTGTCACTCCACCCGAAGTCAAAGTCCTTCCACCCTCCACTAAGGAGTGTGAAGATAGAAACAAGAAGAAGAAGAAGACCTTGGTGTGTGTGGCCACCGACTTCTACCCCGACCACGTCACTGTGTTCTGGCAGTTAAATGGAGGCGCCAACATCACCGATGGAGTGGGGACCGACAACACTGCCTTGAGGGATGAAAACAGACGCTACAGTATCACCAGCAGACTGAGAGTCCCAGCCAAGACATGGAACACGGCTCGAACAGATTCACCTGCACCGGATCCGCTTCTTCAATGGGACCCATGACATATATGTTGCAGATCACATTGACGGAGAAGAAGGTATGGTCAAATTATTAACTAAAACACTGGCCTTGTTTATGAGAAGAAACAGGTTTTATTGAACGACAATAGTATGCTTCTCTTTGTTTGTCATTCTCTAGTAAAACCGTAAGTCAACTAGTGAGCTTCTCTACATCGTTATGTAGAACTAGGATGTACATTCGCCTGTCATGGGAAACACCTTTTTGTTTCTTCTATGTCAAGGTGGTGATGGAGGGATGACGACAGGTAAATGTGCCCATTCTATACTGAACTACTTATTGTTCATGCCAAATACATGGAATACATAGAACCTATACTTTACATAATACTGTTTACAATACTGTCATATTTAGTCATGCCTAATCTGCGGAACAATATTAACCTGGACACCATCTTAGTCAAGGTCATTTCAATGTCTTATTGTCCTTGTAGAGTACTACGGAAGAGCACCCAGACTGCCAAGCTGGCCTACAGCATTTTCATCGCTAAGAGTACCTTCTACGGCCTGGTCGTCATGGCTCTGATTTGGAAGTTTCAGGTGAGTTCACTGCTACTATGATGATGGACATCACACAACCTTCTCTCTCTTCTTCAATCTATGTCTTGTGCCAGCTAGCCTGGTTCCAGATTTGTTTGTGCTGTCTTGCCAACTCTTATGGTCGGCATGACAACGACATACTGTAGGAGTTGTAGGAAAGCACCAACAGATCTGGGACCAGTCTAGCTTTGTGCTAATAAAGGATCTAGAGGGCACCATACTGTCTTTATCCTGTATCTCTGTGTTTCCATACAGACACCATAGAGACACCATACTGTCTTTATTCTGTATCTCTGTGTTTCCCATACAGACACCATACAGACACCATACTGTCTTTATCCTGTATCTCTGTGTTTCCCATACAGACACCATACAGACACCATACTGTCTTTATCCTGTATCTCTGTGTTTCCCATACAGACACCATACAGACACCATACTGTCTTTATCCTGTATCTCTGTGTTCCCCATACATTTACATTTAAGTCATTTGGCAGACGCTCTTATCCAGAGCGACTTACAAATTGGTGAATTCACCTTATGACACCATACAGACACCATACTGTCTTTATCCTGTATCTCTGTGTTTCCATACAGACATCATACTGTCTTTATCCTGTATCTCTGTGTTTCCATACAGACACCATACTGTCTTTATCCTGTATCTCTGTGTTTCCATACAGACACCATACAGACACCATACTGTCTTTATCCTGTATCTCTGTGTTTCCATACAGACACCATACTGTCTTTATCCTGTATCTCTGTGTTTCCGTACAGCGCTCCTCAGACAAACAGATGTAGTTGATCCCTGACCGAGACCCGGCCACCCGTGGAAGCTGAGCTCGGTGGACTGGAGGGCGTCATGTGTGGCATAAAGCTCTGGTGAAATGTAGTGCACTATAAAGTAGTGCACTAAATAGTAGTGCTCTATAAAGTAGTGCTCTATAAAGTAGTGCTCTATAAAGTAGTACACTATAAAGTAGTGCTCTATAAAGTAGTGCTCTATAAAGTAGTGCTCTATAATGTAGTGCACTATAAAGGGAAAAGGATTCCATTTGGGACGAAGGACAAACCCATTTCTATCATGTGATTACAATGTAGTGTGCTGTCTATTATCTGTCACTTCCTATTCAATGTGAGGATGTATTTTATCATCCCCAATAAACAGTATCTTTCTTCATGTATTCACTGAGTGTACAAAACATTAAGAACACCTTCCTCATCCTCCCCCTTGAATTCGTCGGGTCATGGACTCTACAAGGTGTTGAAAGTGTTCCACAGGGATGCTGGTCCATGTTGACTCTACAAGGTGTTAAGCGTTCCACAGGGATGCTGGCCCATGTTGACTCTACAAGGTGTTGAAACCGTTCCACAGGGATGCTGGTCCATGTTGACTCTACAAGGTGTCGAAACCGTTCCACAGGGATGCTGGTCCATGTTGACTCTACAAGGTGTTGAAAGCGTTCCACAGGGATGCTGGTCCATGTTGACTCTACAAGGTGTTGAAAGCGTTCCACAGGGATGCTGGTCCATGTTGACTCTACAAGGTGTTGGTGCTGTTCCACAGGGATGCTGGTCCATGTTGATCTACAAGGTGTGGGAAGCGTCCCACAGGGATGCTGGTCCATGTTGACTCTACAAGGTGTTGAAAGCGTTCCACAGGGATGCTGGCCCATGTTGACTCACAAGGTGTTGAAAGCGTTCCCTGAGATGCTGGTCCTGTTGACTCTACAAGGTGTTGAAAGCGTTCCACCAGGGATACTGGCCATGTTGACTCTACAAGGTGTAGACGTTCCACAGGGATGCTGGTCCATGTTGACTCTGCAAGGGTGATGGCGTTCCACAGGGGATGCTGGCCCATGTTGACTCTACAAGGTGTCGGCACGTTCCACATGGATGCTGAGTCATGTTGACTCTACCTGAGTGTTAAGCGTTCCACAGGGATGCTGGCCCATGTTGACTCTACAAGGTGTTGAAAGCGTTCCACAGGGATGCTGGTCCATGTTGACTCTACAAGGTGTTGAAAGCGTTTCTGAGGGATGCTGGCCCATGTTGACTCTACAAGGTGTTGAAGCGTTCACAGGGATGCTGTCCCATGTTGACTCTACAAGGTGTTGAAAGCGTTCCCACGAGGATGCTGGTCATGTTGACTCTACAAGGTGTTGACGTTCCACATGGATGCTGGTCCATGTTGACTCTACAAGGTGTCGCGTTCCACAGGGATGCTGGCCCATGTTGACTCCAATGCTTCCCACAGTTGTGTCATGTTCCGTACAGACACCATACAGACACCATGCTGGGGCGGCAGGGTAGCCTAGTTGTTAGAGTGTTGGACTAGTAACCGGAAGGTTACTGCGGGTTCAAACCCTGAGCTGACAAGGTACAAATCTGTCGTTCTGCCCCTGAACAGGCAGTTAACCCACTGTTTAGGCCGTCATTGAAAATAAGAATTTGTTCTTAACTGACTTGCCTGAACAAAAAAGGTAAAATAAAAATAAAAAAATAAAAAGTTGGCTGGATGTCCTTTTGGGTGGTGAGACATTCTTGATAAACACGGGAAACTGTTGAGTGTAGAAAAACCCAGCAGCGTTGCAGTTCTTGACACAACCAGTGTGCCTGGCACCTACTACCATACTCCCGTTCAAGAGCACTTAAATATTTTGTCTTACCCATTCACCCTCTGAATGACACACACATACACAATCCATGTCTCTATTGTCTCCAGGCTTAAACATCCTTCTTTAACCCGTCTCCTCCCCTTCATCTACACTGACTGGATTTAACAATCATAGCTTTCACCTGGCCAATTTATGTCATGGAAAGAGCAGGTGTTCATAATGTTTTGTTCACTCAGTGTATATGAGTTCATTCAGGAAGTGTGTCAAAAAAACATTTACATTTGCCATTAACTTACAAAACCTCCATTTCTGTTCATTTTTGTATGATTTTTGCTGCAGGAATGACGTCATAGTGTGTACAGTATAAATATATGTTGCTTCCCAATTTCAATGTTTTCCTGATGAACAAAACATTCAATAATGTGCAAATAGAGCGTCCGGGTTTGGCCCGGTAGGCCATTTATTATAAATAAGAATTTGTTTTTTAACTGACTTGCCGAATTAAATAAAGGTTAAATAAAATATATATATAATTAGTCTGTTCAAGTGTCATTTTATCAGTCTGAGTTGTCAGATAACGTTGTCTTTAACACGTTGTGACATCTGCTATAGTAGAGAAGGGCTTCCTAAAAGACATTTGGTTGATTTTCATCATCACTTGTTACTATATACTCACCTGTTACTATATTACTCACTTGTTACTATATACTCACTTGTTACTATATTACTCACTTGTTACTATATTACTCACTTGTTACTATATACTCACTTGTTACTATATTACTCACATGTTACTATATTACTCACATGTTACTATATTACTCACTTGTTACTATATCACTCACTTGTTACTATATCACTCACTTGTTACTATATACTCACTTGTTACTATATTACTCACTTGTTACTATATACTCACTTGTTACTATATTACTCACTTGTTACTATATACTCACTTGTTACTATATTACTCACTTGTTACTATATTACTCACTTGTTACTATATACTCACTTGTTACTATATTACTCACGTGTTACTATATACTCACTTTTTACTATATTACTCACTTGTTACTATATACTCACTTGTTACTATATACTCACTTGTTACTATATACTCACTTGTTACTATATTACTCACTTGTTACTATATACTCACTTGTTACTATATTACTCACTTTTTACTATATACTCACTTGTTACTATATTACTCACGTGTTACTATATACTCACTTTTTACTATATTACTCACTTGTTACTATATACTCACTTTTTACTATACTCACTTGTTACTATATTACTCTTGTTACTATATTACTCACTTGTTACTATATTACTCACTTGTTACTATAT
>NW_027012905.1:0-17819 GCF_036934945.1 Oncorhynchus masou masou
TTTATTATGATTTGATATCTACAGTGTTTATTATGATTTGATATCTACACTATTAAGATTTGATATCTACAGTGTTTATTATGATTTGATATCTAGTGTTTATTATGATTTGATATCTACACTATTAAGATTTGATATCTACAGTGTTTATTATGATTTGATATCTACACTATTAAGATTTGATATCTACAGTGTTTAAGATTTGATATCTACAGTGTTTAAGATTTGATATCTAGTGTTTATTATGATTTGATATCTACAGTGTTTAAGATTTGATATCTACAGTGTTTATTATGATTTGATATCTAGTGTTTATTATGATTTGATATCTACATTGTTTATTATGATTTGATATCTACAGAGTTTAAGATGTGATATCTAGTGTTTAAGATTTGATATCTACAGTGTTTAAGATTTGATATCTACACTATTAAGATTTGATATCTACAGTGTTTATTATGATTTGATATCTAGTGTTTATTATGATTTGATATCTACATTGTTTATTATGATTTGATATCTACAGTGTTTAAGATTTGATATCTACAGTGTTTAATATTTGATATCTAGTGTTTATTATGATTTGATATCTACAGTGTTTAAGATTTGATATCTACAGTGTTTAAGATTTGATATCAAATCTTAAACACTGTAGATATCAAATCTTAAATACTGTAGAAATCAAATCTTAAACACTGTAGATATCAAATCATAATAAACACTAGATATCTACAGTGTTTAAGATTTGATATCTACAGTGTTTAAGATTTGATATCTACACTATTAAGATTTGATATCTACAGTGTTTATTATGATTTGATATCTAGTGTTTATTATGATTTGATATCTACATTGTTTATTATGATTTGATATCTACAGAGTTTAAGATTTGATATCTACAGTGTTTAAGATTTGATATCTACAATGTTTAAGATTTGATATCTACACTATTAAGATTTGATATCTAGTGTTTATTATGATTTGATATCTAGTGTTTATTATGATTTGATATCTACAGTGTTTAAGATTTGATATCTACACTATTAAGATTTGATATCTACAGTGTTAATTATGATTTGATATCTAGTGTTTATTATGATTTGATATCTACAGTGTTTAAGATTTGATATCTACAGTGTTTAAGATTTGATATCTACACTATTAAGATTTGATATCTACAGTGTTTATTATGATTTGATATCTAGTGTTTATTATGATTTGATATCTACAGTGTTCATTATGATTTGATATCTACAGTGTTTAAGATTTGATATCTACAGTGTTTAATATTTGATATCTAGTGTTTATTATGATTTGATATCTACAGTGTTTAAGATTTGATATCTACAGTGTTTAAGATTTGATATCTACAGTGTTTATTATGATTTGATATCTAGTGTTTATTATGATTTGATATCTACATTGTTTATTATGATTTGATATCTACAGAGTTTAAGATGTGATATCTAGTGTTTAAGATTTGATATCTACAGTGTTTAAGATTTGATATCTACACTATTAAGATTTGATATCTACAGTGTTTATTATGATTTGATATCTAGTGTTTATTATGATTTGATATCTACATTGTTTATTATGATTTGATATCTACAGTGTTTAAGATTTGATATCTACAGTGTTTAATATTTGATATCTAGTGTTTATTATGATTTGATATCTACAGTGTTTAAGATTTGATATCTACAGTGTTTAAGATTTGATATCAAATCTTAAACACTGTAGATATCAAATCTTAAATACTGTAGAAATCAAATCTTAAACACTGTAGATATCAAATCATAATAAACACTAGATATCTACAGTGTTTAAGATTTGATATCTACAGTGTTTAAGATTTGATATCTACACTATTAAGATTTGATATCTACAGTGTTTATTATGATTTGATATCTAGTGTTTATTATGATTTGATATCTACACTATTAAGATTTGATATCTACAGTGTTTATTATGATTTGATATCTACACTATTAAGATTTGATATCTACAGTGTTTATTATGATTTGATATCTAGTGTTTATTATGATTTGATATCTACAGTGTTTAAGATTTGATATCTACAGTGTTTAATATTTGATATCTAGTGTTTATTATGATTTGATATCTACAGTGTTTAAGATTTGATATCTACAGCGTTTAAGATTTGATATCAAATTTAAACACAGAGATATCAAATTTTAATACTGTAGAAATAAATCTTAAATGACTGTAGATATCATCATAATAAACACCTAGATATCTACAGTGTTTAAGATTTGATATCTACAGTGTTTAAGATTTGATATCTACAGTGTTTATTATGATTTGATATCTAGTGTTTATTATGATTTGATATCTACATTGTTTATTATGATTTGATATCCACAGGTTTAAGATTTGATATCTACAGTGTTTAAGATTTGTTATCTACAATGTTTAAGATTTGTATCTACACTATTAAGATTTGATATCTACAGTGTTTATTATGATTTGATATCTAGTGTTTATTATGATTTGATATCTACAGTGTTTTTAAGATTTGATATCTACAGTGTTTAAGATTTGATATCTACACTATTAGATTTGATATCTACAGTGTTAATTATGATTTGATATCTAGTGTTTATTATGATTTGATATCTACAGTGTTTACAGATTTGATAATTGCGTTTAAGATTTTATGATATCAATCATAATAAGATTTGATATCTACAGTGTTTATTATGATTTGATATCTAGTGTTTATTATGATTTGGATATCTACAGTGTTTATTATGATTTGATATCTAGTGTTTATTATGATTTGATATCTACAGTGTTTAAGATTTGATATCTACAGTGTTTATTATGATTTGATATCTAGTGTTTATTATGATTTGATATCTACATTGTTTATTATGATTTGATATCTACAGAGTTTAAGATTTGATATCTACAGTGTTTAAGATTTGATATCTACAATGTTTAAGATTTGATATCTACACTATTAAGATTTGATATCTACAGTGTTTATTATGATTTGATATCTAGTGTTTATTATGATTTGATATCTACAGTGTTTAAGATTTGATATCTACAGTGTTTAAGATTTGATATCTACACTATTAAGATTTGATATCTACAGTGTTAATTATGATTTGATATCTAGTGTTTATTATGATTTGATATCTACAGTGTTTAAGATTTGATATCTACAGTGTTTAAGATTTGATATCTACACTATTAAGATTTGATATCTACAGTGTTTATTATGATTTGATATCTAGTGTTTATTATGATTTGATATCTACAGTGTTTATTATGATTTGATATCTAGTGTTTATTATGATTTGATATCTACAGTGTTTAAGATTTGATATCTACAGTGTTTATTATGATTTGATATCTAGTGTTTCTTATGATTTGATATCTACAGTGTTTATTATGATTTGATATCTAGTGTTTCTTATGATTTGATATCTACATTGTTTATTATGATTTGATATCTACAGAGTTTATTATGATTTGATATTTAGTGTTTCTTATGATTTGATATCTACAGTGTTTAAGATTTGATATCTAGTGTTTCTTATGATTTGATATCTACAGTGTTTATTATGATTTGATATCTACAGTGTTTATTATGATTTGATATCTAGTGTTTATTATGATTTGATATGTACAGTGTTTAAGATTTGATATCTAGTGTTTATTATGATTTGATATGTACAGTGTTTAAGATTTGATATCTAGTGTTTATTATGATTTGATATCTACAGTGTTTATTATGATTTGATATCTAGTGTTTATTATGATTTGATATCTAGTGTTTCTTATGATTTGATATCTAGTGTTTATTATGATTTGATATCTACAGTGTTTATTATGATTTGATATCTAGTGTTTATTATGATTTGATATCTACAGTGTTTATTATGATTTGATATCTAGTGTTTATTATGATTTGATATCTAGTGTTTCTTATGATTTGATATCTAGTGTTTATTATGATTTGATATCTAGTGTTTATTATGATTTGATATCTACAGTGTTTATTATGATTTGATATCTAGTGTTTATTATGATTTGATATCTACAGTGTTTATTATGATTTGATATCTAGTGTTTATTATGATTTGATATCTAGTCTTTCTTATGATTTGATATCTAGTGTTTATTATGATTTGATATCTACAGTGTTTATTATGATTTGATATCTAGTGTTTATTATGATTTGATATCTACAGTGTTTATTATGATTTGATATCTAGTGTTTATTATGATTTGATATCTAGTGTTTCTTATGATTTGATATCTAGTGTTTATTATGATTTGATATCTACAGTGTTTATTATGATTTGATATCTACAGTGTTTATTATGATTTGATAACTAGTGTTTATTATGATTTGATATCTACAGTGTTTCTTATGATTTGATATCTAGTGTTTCTTATGATTTGATATCTACAGTGTTTATTATGATTTGATATCTACAGTGTTTATTATGATTTGATATCTAGTGTTTCTTATGATTTGATATCTACAGTGTTTCTTATGATTTGATATCTACAGTGTTTAAGATTTGATATCTAGTGTTTATTATGATTTGATATCTACAGTGTTTTTTATGATTTGATATCTACAGTGTTTCTTATGATTTGATATCTACAGTGTTTATTATGATTTGATATCTACAGTGTTTATTATGATTTGATATCTAGTGTTTCTTATGATTTGATATCTAGTGTTTCTTATGATTTGATATCTACAGTGTTTCTTATGATTTGATATCTACAGTGTTTCTTATGATTTGATATCTACAGTGTTTCTTATGATTTGATATCTACAGTGTTTATTATGATTTGATATCTACAGTGTTTAAGATTTGATATCTAGTGTTTATTATGATTTGATATCTAGTGTTTCTTATGATTTGATATCTACAGTGTTTCTTATGATTTGATATCTACAGTGTTTCTTATGATTTGATATCTACAGTGTTTATTATGATTTGATATCTACAGTGTTTATTATGATTTGATATCTAGTGTTTCTTATGATTTGATATGTACAGTGTTTATTACGTTTTTAATCAATAAGGCTCAGTTCAATCCAAATGGCACCCTATTCCCTATTTAGTGCACTACTTTTAATCAAAGCCCTATGGGTCATGGTCAAAAGTAGGGCACTATATAGGGAATAGGGTGCCATGGTCTTACCCATCTTCTTAGGCAGCAAATAGACATCCTGTTTGTAGCGTCCCTCAGGAGCATTGAACAACTCAATCAGAGCCAGGGCCTGCAGAGAGACACAGACCACCACAGAGTCTCAACGCTGCCAACATCCCATTCTCACAAAGCTCAGGTAGCAGCAGAACAACAGGAGAACAGAGTACCTCTAGTCTCGTCTTCAGCAAACCGCCAACACTTGAAGTAGGACTAGTACCACGTCTGTAATGCATGAAGCCCGGTATTTCTAATGTCAATGAATGACTCTAAATAAACTAGTATGTGTACATCTGGGGAAAAGCAATTGAAAAACGGTGAAAGTTCAATTGTGATGATACAATGCATCTAACTGTTGTATTTCTATGTGTCGATGTTCTGATTGGATCGGTCTCTATGTAAAAAAACAATGACAATATGTCTCACCTGAGTAGTGGCTGTGATAGAGGGGACAGTATGTCTCACCTGAGTAGTGGCTGTGATAGACAGGACAATATGTCTCACCTGAGTAGTGGCTGTGATAGACAGGACAATATGTCTCACCTGAGTAGTGGCTGTGATAGACAGGACGATATGTCTCACCTGAGTAGTGGCTGTGATAGACAGGACGATATGTCTCACCTGAATAGTGGCTGTGATAGACAGGACAATATGTCTCACCTGAGTAGTGGCTGTGATAGACAGGACAATATGTCTCACCTGAGTAGTGGCTGTGATAGACAGGACAATATGTCTCACCTGAGTAGTGGCTGTGATAGACAGGACGATATGTCTCACCTGAGTAGTGGCTGTGATAGACAGGACGATATGTCTCACCTGAATAGTGGCTGTGATAGACAGGACAATATGTCTCACCTGAGTAGTGGCTGTGATAGACAGGACAATATGTCTCACCTGAGTAGTGGCTGTGATAGACAGGACAATATGTCTCACCTGAGTAGTGGCTGTGATAGACAGGACAATATGTCTCACCTGAGTAGTGGCTGTGATAGACAGGACAATATGTCTCACCTGAGTAGTGGCTGTGATAGACAGGACAATATGTCTCACCTGAGTAGTGGCTGTGATAGACAGGACAATATGTCTCACCTGAGTAGTGGCTGTGATAGACAGGACAATATGTCTCACCTGAGTAGTGGCTGTGATAGACAGGACAATATGTCTCACCTGAGTAGTGGCTGTGATAGACAGGACAAACGTAGGCACTGTAGAACAGCTCAGATTCAAAAGACGACCCTGTAGGAAACAACACACACACACACACACACACACACACACACACACACACACACACACACACACACACACACACACACACACACACACACACACACACACACACACACACACACACACACACACACACACACACACACACAGGAGATACATCAAAACAGTGGTCAATTGCAAAGCCATTCTCAGGGAAACACCTTTCAAATCAAAACAGAGATTATCAGAGATAATTTGTGGTGTGAGGTTGTAGTGTGTACTCTACTGTGAGGGGATAGTGTGTACTCTACCGTGAGGTTGTAGTGTACTTACTGTGAGGGGATAGTGTGTACTCTACCGTGAGGTTGTAGTGTGTACTCTACTGTGAGGGATAGTGTGTACTCTACTGTGAGGTTGTAGTGTGTACTCTACTGTGAGGGGATAGTGTGACTCTACTGTGAGGGGATAGTGTGAACTCTACTGTGAGGTTGTAGTGTGTACTCTACTGTGAGGCTGTAGTGTGTACTCTACTGTGAGGGATAGTGTACTCTACTGTGAGGGATAGTGTGTACTCTACTGTGATGGGATAGTGTGTACTGTGAGGGGATAGTGTGTACTGTGAGGGGGTAGTGTGTACTGTGAAGGATAGTGTGTACTCTACTGTGAGGGGATTGTGTGTACCTACTGCGGGGATAGTGTGTATTGTGATGGGCTAGTTTGTACTCTACTGTGTAGTGTGTACACACTATCCCCTCACATTACACACTACCCCTCACAGGAGAGTACACACTATCCCCTCACAGTACACACTACCCCCTCACAGTAGAGTACACACTATCCCATCACAGTACACACTATCCCCTCACAGTACACACTATCCCCTCACGGTACACACTATCCCCTCGCAGTAGAGTACACACTATCCCCTCACAGTAGAGTACACACTATCCCCTCACAGTAGAGTACACACTATCCCCTCACAGTACACACTATCCCCTCACAGTACACACTATCCCCTCACAGTAGAGTACACACTATGCCCTCACAGTAGAGTACACACTATCCCATCACAGTACACACTATCCCCTCACAGTACACACTATCCCCTCACGGTACACACTATCCCCTCACAGTACACACTATCCCCTCACAGTACACACTATCCCCTCACAGTAGAGTACACACTATGCCCTCACAGTAGAGTACACACTATCCCATCACAGTACACACTATCCCCTCACAGTAGAGTACACACTATCCCCTCGCAGTAGAGTACACACTATCCCCTCACAGTAGAGTACACACTATCCCCTCACATTAGAGTACACACTATCCCCTCACAGTAGAGTACACACTACAACCTCACGGTACACACTATCCCCTCCGGGTACACACTATCCCCTCACAGTACACACTATCCCCTCACAGTAGAGTACACACTATCCCCTCACGGTACACACTATCCCCTCACAGTAGAGTACACACTATCCCCTCGCAGTAGAGTACACACTATCCCCTCGCAGTAGAGTACACACTATCCCCTCACAGTACACACTATCCCCTCACGGTACACACTATCCCCTCACAGTAGAGTACACACTATGCCCTCACAGTAGAGTACACACTATCCCCTCACAGTACACACTATCCCCTCACAGTACACACTATCCCCTCACGGTACACACTATCCCCTCACAGTACACACTATCCCCTCACGGTACACACTATGCCCTCACAGTAGAGTACACACTATCCCCTCACAGTACACACTATCCCCTCACAGTAGAGTACACACTATCCCCTCACGGTACACACTATCCCCTCACGGTACACACTATCCCCTCACGGTACACACTATCCCCTCACAGTAGAGTACACACTATCCCCTCACAGTAGAGTACACACTATCCCCTCACAGTACACACTATCCCCTCACGGTACACACTATCCCCTCACAGTAGAGTACACACTATGCCCTCACAGTAGAGTACACACTATCCCATCACAGTACACACTATCCCCTCACAGTAGAGTACACACTATCCCCTCACAGTACACACTATCCCCTCACAGTACACACTATCCCCTCACGGTACACACTATCCCCTCACAGTAGAGTACACACTATCCCCTCACAGTACACACTATCCCATCACGGTACACACTATCCCCTCACAGTAGAGTACACACTATCCCCTCACAGTACACACTATCCCCTCACAGTAAAGTACACACTATCCCCTCACAGTACACACTACACAACATGGGTCAACGATGGGAAGACAAAGCCTTTAGTTACATGTTAGTGGGAAATCTCTCAGGCCAAGTCACTATTTTGTTGTGTTTTCAAAAAGAGTCAGGTTTGGAAGCAGACAAAGGTGACAGAAAGGTCATCAGGATACATCTCATGGTGGGAAACCTATCCGTCCGCCTATTTAGTAACTCTAGAATGTTTTTATAGCTCTTTGAATCACAGACACAGGTTTGGGAGGGAAGTTCCTTGAGATCCGAGCTAAAGGTCATTCTGTCTCACTATTGTTTCACTCAGTGCTCCATGTTACTAAAGCAGTGCTCCCCAAACAATAGAGTACACACTATCCCCTCACAGTACACACTATCCCCTCACAGTAGAGGACACACTATCCCCTCACAGTACACACTATCCCCTCACAGTACACGGTGTCCCCTCACAGTACACACTATCCCCTCACAGTACACACTATCCCCTCACAGTACACACTATCCCCTCACAGTACACACTATCCCCTCACAGTACACACTATCCCCTCACAGTACACACTATCCCCTCACAGTACACACTATCCCCTCACAGTACACACTATCCCCTCACAGTACACACTATCCCCTCACAGTACACGGTTTCCCTCACAGTACACAGTGTCCCCTCACAGTACACACTATCCCCCCTCACAGTACACTACTTCCCCTCACAGTAGAGTACACACTATCCCCTCACAGTAGAGTACACACTATCCCCTCACAGTACACACTATCCCCCTCACGGTACACACTATCCCTTCACAGTACACACTACCCCCCTCACAGTACACTATCCCCACAGTACACTATCCCCTCACAGTAGAGTACACACTATCTCACAGTACACACTATCCTCACAGTACACGGTGTCCCCTCACAGTACACACTATCCCCTCACAGTACACACTATCCCCTCACAGTACACACTATCCCTCACAGTACACACTCATCCCCTCACAGTACACACTATCCCCTCACAGTACACACTATCCCCTCTGGTACACACTATCCCCTCACAGTACACACTATCCCCTCACAGTACACACTATCCCCTCACAGTACACGGTGTCCCCCCACAGTACACACTATCCCCTCACAGTACACACTATCCCCTCACAGTACACACTATCCCCTCACAGTACACACTATCCCCTCACAGTAGAGTACACACTATCCCCTCACAGTACACACTATCCCCTCACAGTACACACTATCCCCTCACAGTACACACTATCCCCTCACAGTACACACTATCCCCTCACAGTACACACTATCCCCCCTCACAGTACACAGTGTCCCCTCACAGTACACACTATCCCCTCACAGTACACACTATCCCCTCACAGTAGAGTACACACTATCCCTCACAGTACACACTATCCCCTCACAGTAGAGTACACTATCCCCTCACAGTACACACTATTCCCTCGCGGTACACACTATCCCCTCACAGTACACACTATCCCCTCACAGTACACACTATCCCCCTCACAGTACACACTATCCCCCTCACAGTAGAGTACACACTATGCCCTCACAGTAGAGTACACTATCCCATCACAGTACACACTATCCCCTCACAGTAGAGTACACACTATCCCCGCAGTAGAGTACACACTATCCCCTCACAGTAGAGTACACACTATCCCCTCACATTAGAGTACACACTATCCCCTCACAGTAGAGTACACACTACAACCTCACGGTACACACTATTCCCCTCCGGGTACACACTATCCCCTCACAGTACACACTATCCCCTCACAGTAGAGTACACACTATCCCCTCACGGTACACACTATCCCCTCACAGTAGAGTACACACTATCCCCTCGCAGTAGAGTACACACTATCCCCTCGCAGTAGAGTACACACTATCCCCTCACAGTACACACTATCCCCTCACGGTACACACTATCCCCTCACAGTAGAGTACACACTATGCCCTCACAGTAGAGTACACACTATCCCCTCACAGTACACACTATCCCCTCACAGTACACACTATCCCCTCACGGTACACACTATCCCCTCACAGTACACACTATCCCCTCACGGTACACACTATGCCCTCACAGTAGAGTACACACTATCCCCTCACAGTACACACTATCCCCTCACAGTAGAGTACACACTATCCCCTCACGGTACACACTATCCCCTCACGGTACACACTATCCCCTCACGGTACACACTATCCCCTCACAGTAGAGTACACACTATCCCCTCACAGTAGAGTACACACTATCCCCTCACAGTACACACTATCCCCTCACGGTACACACTATCCCCTCACAGTAGAGTACACACTATGCCCTCACAGTAGAGTACACACTATCCCATCACAGTACACACTATCCCCTCACAGTAGAGTACACACTATCCCCTCACAGTACACACTATCCCCTCACGGTACACACTATCCCCTCACAGTAGAGTACACACTATGCCCTCACAGTAGAGTACACACTATCCCATCACAGTACACACTATCCCCTCACAGTACACACTATCCCCTCACAGTACACACTATCCCCTCACGGTACACACTATCCCCTCACAGTAGAGTACACACTATCCCCTCACAGTACACACTATCCCATCACGGTACACACTATCCCCTCACAGTAGAGTACACACTATCCCCTCACAGTACACACTATCCCCTCACAGTAAAGTACACACTATCCCCTCACAGTACACACTACACAACATGGGTCAACGATGGGAAGACAAAGCCTTTAGTTACATGTTAGTGGGAAATCTCTCAGGCCAAGTCACTATTTTGTTGTGTTTTCAAAAAGAGTCAGGTTTGGAAGCAGACAAAGGTGACAGAAAGGTCATCAGGATACATCTCATGGTGGGAAACCTATCCGTCTGCCTATTTAGTAACTCTAGAATGTTTTTATAGCTCTTTGAATCACAGACACAGGTTTGGGAGGGAAGTTCCTTGAGATCCGAGCTAAAGGTCATTCTGTCTCACTATTGTTTCACTCAGTGCTCCATGTTACTAAAGCAGTGCTCCCCAAACAATAGAGTACACACTACCCCCTCACAGTACACACTATCCCCTCACAGTAGAGTACACACTATCCCCTCACAGTACACACTATCCCCTCACAGTACACACTATCCCCTCACAGTAGAGTACACACTATCCCCTCACAGTAGAGTACACACTATCCCCTCACAGTACACACTATCCCCTCACGGTACACACTATCCCCTCACGGTACACACTATCCCCTCACGGTACACACTATCCCCTCACGGTACACACTATCCCCTCACGGTACACAGTGTCCCCTCACAGTACACACTATCCCCTCACGGTCCACACTATCCCCTCACGGTACACACTATCCCCTCACGGTACACACTATCCCCTCACGGTACACACTATCCCCTCACGGTACACACTATCCCCTCACGGTACACACTATCCCCTCACAGTACACACTATCCCCTCACAGTACACGGTGTCCCCTCACAGTACACAGTGTCCCCTCACAGTACACACTATCCCCTCACGGTACACACTATCCCCTCACAGTACACACTATCCCCTCACAGTACACAGTGTCCCCTCACAGTACACACTATCCCCTCACGGTACACACTATCCCCTCACAGTACACACTATCCCCTCACAGTACACAGTGTCCCCTCACAGTACACACTATCCCCTCACGGTACACACTATCCCCTCACGGTACACACTATCCCCTCACAGTACACACTATCCCCTCACAGTACATACTATCCCCTCGCGGTACACACTATCCCCTCACAGTAGAGTACACACTATCCCCTCACAGTAGAGTACACACTATCCCCTCGCAGTACACAGTATCCCCTCACAGTACACAGTATCCCCTCACAGTACACACTACCCCCTCACAGTACACACTATCCCTCACAGTAGAGTACACACTATCCCCTCACAGTAGAGTACACACTATCCCCTCGCAGTACACACTATCCCCTCACAGTACACACTACCCCCTCACGGTACACACTATCCCCTCACAGTACACACTATCCCCTCACAGTACACACTATCCCCTCACAGTACACACTATCCCCTCACAGTACACACTACCCCCTCACAGTACACACTATCCCCTCACAGTACACACTATCCCCTCACAGTACACTGATGATTTGAATCAGCTTTGTAGTGCTAGGGGAAAAAACCTAAACGTGCAACCCTTGGTGAGTTTGTGAAACGTTGCACTAGGGTGAAACAACGGCGAATGGGAGTGATGCTCAGTTTAACTCCAGGCCAGGGACACAGAGGCTGTAGAGGACAGAAACCGTACCTCAGCCAGCAGGACAACCCTCTTGCCATCGGGCCAGATCACATGGTCCACCTGAGAACGCACCCTCTCCCAGGTAAGCTCCGGGCTCCTCAGGCTGGCCTAGAGGCGAGAGAGACCGGGGCAGGATTAGTGACACAGCAGAAACACAAAGCGAGCACACACACACGCACACGCACGCACACACACACGCACACACACACAGGTAAAAGTACCTCACCACATCAATCTCGGTATTGGAATGTCCCATGTTGCAGACTATACAGCCATTCTTCATCCGGTCCAGCTGCTCTCTGGTCACCACGTTCTTATTGCCTGAGTGACAACAATAAAGTCAGCTCATCTCAGGTCTGATTACAATCAATAATGTTGGCTGTCTATAATGAGAGAGAGAGAGAGAGAGAGAGAGAGAAAGAGAGAGGGGGGGTGCAGAGAGAGAGAGAGGGAGAGAGACAGAGAGAGGAAGGGAGGGAGGGACAGAGAGGGAGGGACAGAGAGACACAGAGACAGAGAGAGAGTGAGAGAGAGAGAGACAGAGAGGGAGGGACAGAGAGACAGAGGGAGAGGGAGGGACAGAGAGACAGAGAGAGACACAGAGAGAGAGAGAGACAGAGAAAGAGACACAGAGAGAGAGAGAGAGGGAGACAGAGAGAGGGAGACAGAGAGAGACAGAGAGGGAGGGACAGAGAGAGAGAGAGACAGAGAGAGAGGGACAGAGAGAGAGAGAGACAGAGAGAGGGACAGAGAGAGAGAGAGGGACAGAGAGAGAGGGACAGAGAGAGAGAGAGGGACAGAGAGAGAGAGGGACAGAGAGAGAGGGAGGGACAGAGAGAGAGAGGGACAGAGAGAGGGAGAGACAGAGAGAGAGGAGGGACAGAGAGAGAGAGGAGGGACAGAGAGAGAGAGAGAGAGAGAGAGACAGAGAGGGAGAGAGAGACGAGAGAGAGAGAGACAGAGAGAGAGAGAGAGACAGAGAGAGAGGGAGACAGAGAGGGAGGGACAGAGAGAGACAGAGAGAGAGAGAGGGAGAGAGAGAGACAGAGAGAGAGGGAGACAGAGAGGGAGGGACAGAGAGAGAGAGAGACAGAGAGAGAGAGACAGAGAGAGAGGGAGACAGAGAGAGAGAGGGAGGGACAGAGAGAGAGAGAGACAGAGAGACAGAGAGAGAGGGAGACTGAGAGGGAGGGACAGAGAGACAGAGAGAGAGAGACAGAGACAGAGAGAGACAGAGAGAGAGAGAGACAGAGAGAGAGAGAGAGAGAGACAGACAGAGAGGGATACACATTCAAACAGGTGACCTCTAACTTGCCATCTGCCGGATAAACCTGAGTCATAAACAAGGACAGCGGCTGGGAGGACTGCTTCTATAATTATCAGAGTGGAATAGTCTGGATGAGGCGTGCTCTGATTGATCTAGTTTACCTGTGCAGGTTATCACCAGGTCCATCTGACGAATGACTTCATTCAGCTTCACCACCCTGAACCCATCCATGCTGTATACGCAGGAAGATTTGTAGAAAAAAGTAGCCAAAAATAACTAAAACACATATGTTTTTTAAAGACGTGGAAACATTAGACTGTAGGCAAGTCCCAGCCACTCACCAGCCCTGCAGGGCGCAGATGGGGTCTATCTCCGTGATGCAGACGATGGCTCCCAGGGCCTTCAGGGCAGAACAGCAACCCTTCCCCACCTACAGGACAGAGAACAGCCCAGTACAGCACTCTCAAATCTATGTTCAAATGCCAAACATCAACTTATGAATCTAAGGTGTCAGCTAACAGTCAATCAGAGTAAAGAATCAGAAGGACTGTACCTCTCCATAACCGCACACCACCACCTGTTTCCCCCCAAACATCACATCAGTGGTCCTCTTCAAACTACAGCAAGCAGAGAAAGTAACAATTACAAATCAGACACGATCCATTTATAAATTACAAACAAAACAAAACCATCACACACTTTATGTGAGAAAAACATTTGATATTAGTGTTTAAAAAAGGTCTCACCCGTCCAGGATGGACTCTCTGCAGCAGTAGAGGTTGTCAAACTTCTGCTTGGTAACAGAGTCGTTCACGTTCATGGCCGGGACACACAGCTTGCCTGCCTTGGACAGCTGGTACAACCTGAGAAGAAAGGATGAAAGTTTAGTTGAGCCACAGACTAACAGGTGATCAACCGGATCCAATCCCACAGACATCTCTCCTTGCTGTGGATGGATGTGACCAATGTTTTAGGAAAGCTCTTTCTCACCTGTGGACTCCAGTGACACTCTCCTCCACGATGCCCTGAGCCTTCTTGAACACGCTGGGGTACTTCTTATAAACCCAGTGGGTCAGATCCCCTCCGTCATCCAAGATCTACAGTAACACCAACACAGGAAGAGCAAATGGTAGAAGAGCAGACAGTGGACTCAAACAATAGAGATATCTGCTGCATTAAGTCTGTATACTAAATAGAGACATCTGCTGCATTAAGTCTGTATGCATACTAAATAGAAACATCGGCTGCATTAAGTCTGTATACTAAATAGAGACATCTGCTGCATTAAGTCTGTATACTAAATAGAGACATCTGCTGCATTAAGTCTATATGTATACTAAATAGAGACATCTGCTGTATTAAGTCTGCATACTAAATAAGGTTGGAAGATAAGCGACGGATGGAAACAGAAGCCTCCATAAATACAGTAAAGCAATTTCAATCATTTCAAATCAATCAAAAATAAGCCTTTACAATGTGTGAGAGTGTCAATGCACGACAGAGGTCAAGTACATTATTAGGGGATGGTTTAGTCTTTAGGTACCATGTTGGCCTGCCAGCCTTCCGTGTTGACACAGCGGTCGATGCACCACCAAAAGTCATCCTCTGACTCGCCCTTCCACGCAAACACAGGCACACCTGTAGGCGAGAGGAGAGAGAGGGGGAGGCTAGGACTTATTATGGCTGGGGGAGAGAGAGAGAGAGAGAGAGAGAGAGAGGGGGGGGGGGCTAGGACTTGTTATGGCTGGGAGAGAGAGAGAGAGAGAGAGAGAGGGGGGGAGAGAGAGAGATGCCATCACAGCAGCAAGATTTGTGACCTGTTGCCACAAGAAAAGGGTAACCATTAAAGAACAAACACCATTGTAAATACAACCCATATTTCTGTTGATTTATTTTCCCATTTGTACTTTAACTTTTCACTGTATATAATATGACATTTGAAATGTCTCTGGAACTTGTGTGAGTGTAATATTTACTGTTCACTTTTTAATGTTTATTTCACTTTATTTTATTATCTATTTCACTTGCTTTGGCAATGTAAACATGAGTTTCCCATGCCACTAAAGCCCCTTGAATTGAATTGAGAGAGAAAGAGAGGGGGAGGGTAGCGAGGGAAAGAGAGGGGGAAGGTAGCGAGGGAAAGAGAAAGAGGTAGAGGGAGGGTGAGAGAGAGAGAGAGAGAGAGGTAGAAGGAGGGAAGGGGCGAGACAGACAGAAGGAAAGAGAGGACAGTATTATAAGTTCTCACCGGTCTCTGCCAGGGCAGCAGCCACCTCGTTCTGAGTAGAGTAGATGTTACAGGCTGTCCAACGACACTGAGCTCCGAGAGCTACCAGGGTCTCAATCAGAACCTGAGGAGGGGAATACACAAACACACTAGTATTTATTAGGAACCCTGCCGAGGCAGCAGCTACTCTTCCTGGGGTTTATTATGGATCCCCATTAGTTCCTGCCGAGGCAGCAGCTACTCTTCCTGGGGTTTATTATGGATCCCCATTAGTTCCTGCCGAGGCAGCAGCTACTCTTCCTGGTGTTAATTATGGATCCCCATTAGTTCCTGTCGAGGCAGCAGCTACTCTTCCTGGGGTTTATTATGGATCCCCATTAGTTCCTGCCAAGGCAGCAGCTACTCTCATTTAGTCCCTGCCAAGGCAGCAGCTACTCTTCCTGGAGTTTATGAAGGATCCCATTTAGTCCATGCCAAGGCAGAAGCTCCTCTTCCTGACTACCAGGAAAGCCAAAGACAGTATAAGGTAAGATGTTGTATGGTAGAGATGGTATTCTCTAAATCTAAGATGTTGTACGGTAGAGGTATTCTCTAAATCTAAGATGTTGTACGGTAGAGATGGTATTCTCTAAATCTAAGATGTTGTACGGTAGAGATGGTATTCTCTAAATCTAAGATGTTGTACGGTAGAGATGGTATTCTCTAAATCTAAGATGTTGTACGGTAGAGATGGTATTCTCTAAATCTAAGATGTTGTACGGTAGAGATGGTATTCTCTAAATCTAAGATGTTGTACGGTAGAGATGGTATTCTCTAAATCTAAGATGTTGTATGGGAGAGATGGTATTCTCTAAATCTAAGATGTTGTACGGTAGAGGTATTCTCTAAATCTAAGATGTTGTATGGGAGAGATGGTATTCTCTAAATCTAAGATGTTGTACGGTAGAGATGGTATTCTCTAAATCTAAGATGTTGTACGGTAGAGAAGTATTCTCTAAATCTAAGATGTTGTACGGTAGAGATGGTATTCTCTAAATCTAAGATGTTGTACGGTAGAGATGGTATTCTCTAAATCTAAGATGTTGTACGGTAGAGATGGTATTTCTAAATCTAAGATGTTGTATGGGAGAGATGGTATTCTCTAAATCTAAGATGTTGTACGGTAGAGGTATTCTCTAAATCTAAGATGTTGTATGGGAGAGATGGTATTCTCTAAATCTAAGATGAAGTATGGTAGAGGTATTCTCTAAATCTAAGATGTTGTACGGGAGAGGTATTCTCTAAATCTAAGATGTTGTACGGTAGAGAGGTATTCTAAA
>NW_027012906.1:0-17819 GCF_036934945.1 Oncorhynchus masou masou
GAGGGTGTAGGGATATGTAGAGGGTGTGGGGATATGTAGAGGAGGGTGTAGGGATATGTAGAGGGTGTGGGGATATGTAGAGGAGGGTGTAGGGATATGTAGAAGGTGTGGGGATATGTAGAGGAGGGTGTGAGGATATATAGAGGAGGGTGTGGGGATATGTAGAAGAGGGTGTGAGGGATATGCAGAGGAGGGTGTGAGAATGTGGAGAGGAGGGTGTGGGGATATGTAGAGGAGGGTGTAGGGATATGTAGAAGGTGTGGGGATATGTAGAGGAGGGTGTGGGGATATGTAGAAGGGGGTGTGAGGATATGTAGAGGAGGGTGTGGGGATATGTAGAGGAGGGTGTAGGGATATGTAGAAGGTGTGGGGATATGTAGAGGAGGGTGTGAGGATATATAGAGGAGGGTGTGGGGATATGTAGAAGAGGGTGTGAGGATATGCAGAGGAGGGTGTGAGAATGTGGAGAGGAGGGTGTGGGGATATGTAGAGGAGGGTGTAGGGATATGTAGAGGAGGGTGTGAGGATATGTAGAGGAGGGTGTGAGGATATGTAGAGGAGGGTGTGAGGATATGTAGAGGAGGGTGTGGGGATATGTAGGGGAGGGTGTAGGGATATGTAGAGGGTGTGAGGATATGTAGAGGAGGGTGTAGGGATATGTAGAGGGTGTGAGGATATGTAGAGGAGGGTGTGAGGATATATAGAGGGTGTGGGGATATGTAGAGGAGGGTGTAGGGATATGTAGAGGGTGTGAGGATATGTAGAGGAGGGTGTGGGGATATGTAGAGGAGGGTGTGAGGATAGATAGAGGGTGTGAGGATATGTAGAGGAGGGTGTGAGGATATATAGAGGGTGTGGGGATATGTAGAAGAGGGTGTGAGGATATGCAGAGGAGGGTGTGAGAATATGGAGAGGAGGGTGTGGGGATATGTAGAGGAGGGTGTGAGGATATGTACAGGAGGGTGTGAGGATATGTAGAGGGTGTGACGATATGTAGATGAGGGTGTGAGGATATGTAGAGGAGGGTGTGAGAATATGGAGAGGAGGGTGTGGGGATATGTAGAGGAGGGTGTGAGGATATGTACAGGAGGGTGTGAGGATATGTAGAGGGTGTGAGGATATGTAGATGAGGGTGTGAGGATATGTAGAGGAGGGTGTGAGGATATGTAGAGGAGGATGTAGGGATATGTCTAGGGTGTGAGGATATGTAGAGGAGGGTGTGAGGATATGTAGAGGAAGGTGTGAGGATATGTAGAGGAGGGTGTAGGGATATGTACAGGAGGGTGTGAGGATATGTAGAGGAAGGTGTGAGGATATGTAGAGGAGGGTGTGAGGATATGTGCAGGAGGGTGTGAGGATATGTAGAGGGTGTGAGGATATGTAGATGAGGGTGTGAGGATATGTAGAGGAGGGTGTGAGGATAGGTAGAGGAGGGTGTGAGGATATGTAGAGGAGGGTGTGGAGATATGTAGAGGAGGATGTAGGGATATGTATAGGGTGTGAGGATATGTAGAGGGTTTGAGGATATGTAGAAGAGGGTGTAGGGATATGTAGAAGAGGGTGTAGGGATATGTAGAGGAGGGTGTGAGGATATGTAGAGGAGGGTGTGAGGATATGTGGAGGGTGTGAGGATATGTAGAGTATGGTGTGGGGACATGTAAAGAAGGGTGTGAGGATATGTAGAGGAGGGTGTGAGGATATGTAGAGGAGGGTGTGAGGATATGTAGAGGAGGGTGTGAGGATATGTAGAGGAGGGTGTGAGGATATGTAGAGGAGGGTGTGAGGATATGTAGAAGAGGGTGTAGGGATATGTAGAGGAGGGTGTGAGGATATGTAGAGGAGGGTGAGGATATGTAGAGGAGGGTGTGAGGATATGTAGAGGAGGGTGTGAGGATATGTAGATGAGGGTGTGGGGATATGTAGAGGAGGGTGTGAGGATATGTAGAGGAGGGTGTGAGGATATGTAGAGGAGGGTGTGAGGATATGTAGAGGAGGGTGTAGGGATATGTAGAGGAGGGTGTGAGGATATGTAGAGGGGGGTGTGAGGATATGTAGAGGAGGGTGTGGGGATATGTAGAGGAGGGTGTTGGGATATGTAGAGGGTGTGGGGATATGTAAAGGAGGGTGTGAGGATATGAAGAGGAGGGTGTGAGGATATGTAGAGGAGGGTGTGAGGATATGTAGAGGAGGGTGTAGGGATATGTAGAGGAGGGTGTAGGGATATGTAGAGGAGGATGTAGGGATATGTAGAGGAGGGTGTAGGGATATGTAGAGGAGGGTGTGAGGATATGTAGAGGGTGTGAGGATATGTAGAGGAGGGTGTGAGGATATGTAGATGAGGGTGTGAGGATATGTAGAGGAGGGTGTGAGGATATGTAGAGGAGGGTGTGGGGATATGTAGAGTAGGGTGTGGGGATATGTAGATGAGGGTGTGAGGATATGTAGAGGAGGGTGTGGGGATATGTAGAGGAGGGTGTGGGGATATGTAGATGAGGGTGTGAGGATATGTAGAGGAGGGTGTGAGGATATGTAGAGGAGGGTGTGGGAATATGTAGAGGAGGGTGTAGGGATATGTAGAGGAGGGTGTGGGGATATGTAGAGGAGGGTGTGAGGATATGTAGAGGAGGGTGTGAGGATATGTAGAGGGTGTGAGGATATGTAGAAGAGGGTGTAGGGATATGCAGAGGAGGGTGTGAGGATATGTAGAGGAGGGTGTGAGGATATGTAGATGAGGGTGTGAGGATATGTAGATGAGGGTGTGAGGATATGTAGAGGAGGGTGTGAGAATATGTAGAGGAGGGTGTGGGGATATGTAGAGGAGGGTGTAGGGATATGTAGAGGAGGGTGTGGGGATATGTAGAGGAGGGTGTAGGGATATGTAGAGGAGGGTGCAGGGATATGTAGAGGAGGGTGTAGGGATATGTAGAGGGTGTGAGGATATGTAGAAGAGGGTGTAGGGATATGTAGAGGAGGGTGTGAGGATATGTAGAGGAGGGCGTGAGGATATGTAGATGAGGGTGTGAGGATATGTAGAGGGTGTGAGGATATGTAGAAGAGGGTGTAGGGATATGTAGATGAGGGTGTGAGGATATGTAGAGGAGGGTGTGAGGATATGTAGATGAGGGTGTGAGGATATGTAGAGGAGGGTGTGAGGATATGTAGAGGAGGGTGTGGGGATATGTAGAGGAGGGTGTGGGGATATGTAGATGAGGGTGTGAGGATATGTAGAGGAGGGTGTAGGGATATGTAGAGGAGGGTGTGGGGATATGTAGAGGAGGGTGTAGGGATATGTAGAGGAGGGTGTAGGGATATGTAGAGGAGGGTGTAGGGATATGTAGAGGAGGGTGTAGGGATATGTAGAGGAGGGTGTGAGGATATGTACAGGAGGGTGTGAGGATATGTAGAGGGTATGAGGATATGTAGAGGAGGGTGTAGGGATATGTAGAGGAGGGTGTGAGAATATGTAGAAGAGGTTATGAGGATATGTCGAGGAGGGTATGAGCATAGGTAGAGGAGGGTGTGAGGATATGTAGAGGGTGTGAGGATATGTTGAAGAGGGTGTAGGGATATGTAGAGGAGGGTGTGAGGATATGTAGAGGAGGGTGTGAGGATATGTAGAGGAGGCTGTGAGGATATGTAGTTGAGGGTGTAGTGATATGTAGAGGAGGGTGTGGGGATATGTAGAGGAGGGTGTGAGGATATGTAGAGGAGGGTGTGAGGATATGTTGAGGAGGGTGTGGGGATATGGAGAGGAGGGTGTGGGGATATGAAGAGGGAGGGTTGTGGGGATATGTAGAGGAGGGTGTAAGGATATGTAGAGGAGGGTGTAGAGATATGTAGAAGAGGGTATGAGGATATGTAGAGGAGGGTATGAGCATAAGTAGAGGAGGGTGTGAGGATATGTAGAGGGTGTGAGGATATGAAGAAGAGGGTGTGAGAATATGTAGAGGAGGGTGTGAGGATATGTAGAGGGGGTGTGAGGATATGTAGAGGAGGGTGTGGGGATATGTAGAGGAGGTGTGAGGATATGTAGAGGAGGGTGTGAGGAGATGTAGGAGGAGGGTGTGAGGATATGTAGAGGAGGGTGTGGGGATATGTAGAGGAGGGTGTTGGGATATGTAGAGGGTGTGGGGATATGTAGAGGAGGGTGTGAGGATATGTAGAGGAGGGTGTGAGGATATGTAGAGGAGGGTGTGAGGATATGTAGAGGAGGTGTAGGGATATGTAGAGGAGGGTGTGGAGATATGTAGAGGAGGATGTAGGGATATGTAGAGGAGGGTGTGAGGATATGTAGAGGGTGTGAGGATATGTAGAGGAGGGTGTAGGGATATGTAGAGGAGGGTGTAGGGATAGGTAGAGGAGGGTGTAGGGATATGTAGAGGAGGGTGTGAGGATATGTAGATGAGGGTGTGAGGATATGTAGAGGAGGGTGTAGGGATATGTAGAGGAGGGTGTGGGGATATGTAGAGGAGGATGTAGGGATATGTATAGGGTGTGAGGATATGTACAGGAGGGTGTGAGGATATGCAGAGGGTGTGAGGATATGTAGAGGAGGGTCTGAGGATATGTAGATGAGGGTGTAGGGATATGTAGAGGAGGGTGTGAGGATATGTAGAGGAGGGTGTGGGAATATGGAGAGGAGGGTGTGGGGATATGTAGAGGAGAGTGTGGGGACATGAAAAGAAGGGTGTGAGGATATGTAGAGGAGGGTGTGAGGATATGTAGAGGAGGGTGTGAGGATATGTAGATGAGGGTGTGAGGATATGTAGAGGAGGGTGTGAGGATATGTAGAGGAGGGTGTGGGGATATGTAGAGGAGGGTGTGGGGATATGTAGATGAGGGTGTGAGGATATGTAGAGGAGGGTGTGGGGATATGTAGAGGAGGGTGTGGGGATATGTAGATGAGGGTGTGAGGATATGTAGAGGAGGGTGTGAGGATATGTAGAGGAGGGTGTGGGGATATGTAGAGGAGGGTGTGGGGATATGTAGAGGAGGGTGTAGGGATATGTAGAGTAGGGTGTGGGATATGTAGAGGATGGTGTAGGGATATGTAGAGGAGGGTGTGAGGATATGTAGAGGAGGGTGTGAGGATATTTAGAGGGTATGAGGATATGTAGAGGAGGGTGTAGGGATATGTAGAGGAGGGTGTGAGGAAATGTAGAGGAGGGTGTGGGGATATGTAGAGGAGGGTGTGGGGATATGTAGAGGAGGGTGTGAGGATATGTAGAGGAGGGTGTGAGGATATGTAGAAGAGGGTGTAGGGATATGCAGAGGAGGGTGTGAGGATATGTAGAGGAGGGTGTGAGGATATGTAGATGAGGGTGTGAGGATATGTAGAGGAGGGTGTGGGGATATGTAGAGGAGGGTGTGGGGATATGTAGAGGAGGGTGTGAGGATATGTAGAGGAGGTGTGAGGATATGTAGAAGAGGGTGTAGGGATATGCAGAGGAGGGTGTGAGGATATGTAGAGGAGGGTGTGAGGATATGTAGATGAGGGTGTGAGGATATGTAGAGGAGGGTGTGAGGATATGTAGAGGAGGGTGTGGGGATATGTAGAGGAGGGTGTGGGGATATGTAGATGAGGGTGTGAGGATATGTAGAGGAGGGTGTGAGGATATGTAGAGGAGGGTGTGGGGATATGTAGAGGAGGGTGTGGGGATATGTAGAGGAGGGTGTAGGGATATGTAGAGGAGGGTGTGGGGATATGTAGAGGGGAGGGTGTAGGGATATGTAGAGGAGGGTGCAGGGATATGTAGAGGAGGGTGTAGGGATATGTAGAGGGTGTGAGGATATGTAGAAGAGGGTGTAGGGATATGTAGAGGAGGGTGTGAGGATATGTAGAGGAGGGTGTGAGGATATGTAGATGAGGGTGTGAGGATATGTAGAGGGTGTGAGGATATGTAGAAGAGGGTGTAGGGATATGTAGAGGAGTGTGTGAGGATATGTAGATGAGGGTGTGAGGATATGTAGAGGAGGGTGTGAGGATATGTAGAGGAGGGTGTGGGGATATGTAGAGGATGGTGTGGGGATATGTAGAGGAGGGTGTGGGGATATGTAGAGGAGGGTGTAGGGATATGTAGAGGAGGGTGTAGGGATATGTAGAGGAGGGTGTGAGGATATGTAGAAGAGGGTGTGGGGATATGTAGATGAGGGTGTAGTAATATGTAGAGGAGGGTGTGGGGATATGTAGAGGGAGGGTAGGGATATGTAGAGGAGGGTGTAGGGATATGTAGAGGAGGGTGTGAGGATATGTAGAAGAGGGTGTGGGGAGATGTAGATGAGGGTGTAGTAATATGTAGAGGAGGGTGTGGGGATATGTAGAGGAGGGTGTGGGGATATGCAGAGGAGGGTGTGGGGATATGTAGAGGAGGGTGTAGGGATATGTAGAGGAGGGTGTAGGGATATGTAGAGGAGGGTGTGAGGATATGTAGAAGAGGGTGTGGGGATATGTAGATGAGGGTGTAGTAATATGTAGAGGAGGGTGTGGGGATATGTAGAGGAGGGTGTGGGGATATGTAGAGGAGGGTTGTGGGGATATGTAGAGGAGGGTGTAAGGATATGTAGAGGAGGGTGTAGAGATATGTAGAAGAGGGTATGAGGATATGTAGAGGAGGGTATGAGCATAAGTAGAGGAGGGTGTGAGGATATGTAGAGGAGGGTGTGAGGATATGTAGAGGAGGCTGTGAGGATATGTAGATGAGGGTGTAGTGATATGTAGAGGAGGGTGTGGGGATATGTAGAGGAGGGTGTGAGGATATGTAGAGGAGGGTGTGAGGATATGTTGAGGAGGGTGTGGGGATATGGAGAGGAGGGTGTGGGGATATGAAGAGGAGGGTTGTGGGGATATGTAGAGGAGGGTGTAAGGATATGTAGAGGAGGGTGTAGAGATATGTAGAAGAGGGTATGAGGATATGTAGAGGAGGGTATGAGCATAAGTAGAGGAGGGTGTGAGGATATGTAGAGGGTGTGAGGATATGAAGAAGAGGGTGTGAGAATATGTAGAGGAGGGTGTGAGGATATGTAGAGGGGGTGTGAGGATATGTAGAGGAGGGTGTGGGGATATGTAGAGGAGGGTGTGAGGATATGTAGAGGAGGGTGTGAGGAGATGTAGAGGAGGGTGTGAGGATATGTAGAGGAGGGTGTGGGGATATGTAGAGGAGGGTGTTGGGATATGTAGAGGGTGTGGGGATATGTAGAGGAGGGTGTGAGGATATGTAGAGGAGGGTGTGAGGATATGTAGAGGAGGGTGTGAGGATATGTAGAGGAGGGTGTAGGGATATGTAGAGGAGGGTGTGGAGATATGTAGAGGAGGATGTAGGGATATGTAGAGGAGGGTGTGAGGATATGTAGAGGGTGTGAGGATATGTAGAGGAGGGTGTAGGGATATGTAGAGGAGGGTGTAGGGATATGTAGAGGAGGGTGTAGGGATATGTAGAGGAGGGTGTGAGGATATGTAGATGAGGGTGTGAGGATATGTAGAGGAGGGTGTAGGGATATGTAGAGGAGGGTGTGGGGATATGTAGAGGAGGATGTAGGGATATGTATAGGGTGTGAGGATATGTACAGGAGGGTGTGAGGATATGCAGAGGGTGTGAGGATATGTAGAAGAGGGTGTAGGGATATGTAGAGGAGGGTGTGAGGATATGTAGAGGAGGGTCTGAGGATATGTAGATGAGGGTGTAGGGATATGTAGAGGAGGGTGTGAGGATATGTAGAGGAGGGTGTGGGAATATGGAGAGGAGGGTGTGGGGATATGTAGAGGAGAGTGTGGGGACATGAAAAGAAGGGTGTGAGGATATGTAGAGGAGGTGTGAGGATATGTAGAGGAGGGGTGAGGATATGTAGATGAGGGTGTGAGGATATGTAGAGGAGGGTGTGAGGATATGTAGAGGAGGGTGTGGGATATGTAGAGGAGGGTGTGGGGATATGTAGATGAGGGTGGGGATATGTAGAGGAGGTGTGGGGATATGTAGAGGAGGGTGTGGGGATATGTAGAGGATGGTGTAGGGATATGTAGAGGAGGGTGTGGAGGATATGTAGAGGAGGGTGTGAGGATATTTAGAGGGTATGAGGATATGTAGAGGAGGGTGTAGGGATATGTAGAGGAGGGTGAGGAAATGTAGAGGAGGGTGTGGGGATATGTAGAGGAGGGTGTGGGGATATGTAGAGGAGGGTGTGGGATATGTAGAGGAGGGTGTGAGGATATGTAGAAGAGGGTGTAGGGATATGCAGAGGAGGGTGTGAGGATATGTAGAGGAGGGTGTGAGGATATGTAGATGAGGGTGTGAGGATATGTAGAGGAGGGTGTGGGGATATGTAGAGGAGGGTGTGGGGATATGTAGAGGAGGGTGTGAGGATATGTAGAGGAGGGTGTGAGGATATGTAGAAGAGGGTGTAGGGATATGCAGAGGAGGGTGTGAGGATATGTAGAGGAGGGTGTGAGGATATGTAGATGAGGGTGTGAGGATATGTAGTGGAGGGTGTGAGGATATGTAGAGGAGGGTGTGGGGATATGTAGAGGAGGGTGTGGGGATATGTAGATGAGGGTGTGAGGATATGTAGAGGAGGGTGTGAGGATATGTAGAGGAGGGTGTGGGGATATGTAGAGGAGGGTGTGGGGATATGTAGAGGAGGGTGTAGGGATATGTAGAGGAGGGTGTGGGGATATGTAGAGGAGGGTGTAGGGATATGTAGAGGAGGGTGCAGGGATATGTAGAGGAGGGTGTAGGGATATGTAGAGGGTGTGAGGATATGTAGAAGAGGGTGTAGGGATATGTAGAGGAGGGTGTGAGGATATGTAGAGGAGGGTGTGAGGATATGTAGATGAGGGTGTGAGGATATGTAGAGGGTGTGAGGATATGTAGAAGAGGGTGTAGGGATATGTAGAGGAGGGTGTGAGGATATGTAGAGGAGTGTGTGAGGATATGTAGATGAGGGTGTGAGGATATGTAGAGGAGGGTGTGAGGATATGTAGAGGAGGGTGTGGGGATATGTAGAGGAGGGTGTGGGGATATGTAGATGAGGGTGTGAGGATATGTAGAGGAGGGTGTGAGGATATGTAGAGGAGGGTGTGGGGATATGCAGAGGAGGGTGTGGGGATATGTAGAGGAGGGTGTGGGGATATGTAGAGGAGGGTGTAGGGATATGTAGAGGAGGGTGTAGGGATATGTAGAGGAGGGTGTGAGGATATGTAGAAGAGGGTGTGGGGATATGTAGATGAGGGTGTAGTAATATGTAGAGGAGGGTGTGGGGATATGTAGAGGAGGGTGTGGGGATATGTAGAGGAGGGTTGTGGGGATATGTAGAGGAGGGTGTAGGGATATGTAGAGAAGGGTGTGGGGATATATAGAGAAGGGTGTGGAGATATGTAGAGAAGGGTGTAGGGATATGTAGACGAGGGTGTGGGGATATGAAGAGGGTGTAGGGATATGTAGAGGAGGGTGTATGGATATGTAGAGGGTGTGGGGACATGTAGAGGAGGGTGTGGGGACATGTAGAGGAGGGTGTGGGGATATATAGAGGAGGGTGTAGGGATATGTAGAGGAGGGTGTGGGGACATGTAGAGGAGGGTGTGGGGATATGTAGAGAAGGGTGTATGGATATGTAGAGGGTGTGAGGATATGTTGAGAAGGGTGTGGGGATATGTAGAGAAGGGTGTGGGGACATGTAGAGGAGGGTGTGGGGATATGTAGAGGAGGGTGTGGGGATATGTAGAGGAGGGTGTAGGGATATGTAGAGGAGGGTGTAGGGATATGTAGAGGAGGGTGTAGGGATATGTAGAGGAGGGTGTAGGGATATGTAGAGAAGGGTGTAGGGATATGTAGACGAGGGTGTGGGGATATGAAGAGGGTGTAGGGATATGTAGAGGAGGGTGTATGGATATGTAGAGGGTGTGGGGACATGTAAAGGAGGGTGTGGGGATATGTAGAGGAGGGTGTGGGGATATGTAGAGGAGGGTGTGGGGACATGTAGAGGAGGGTGTGGGGATATGTAGAGAAGGGTGTATGGATATGTAGAGGGTGTGAGGATATGTTGAGAAGGGTGTGGGGATATGTAGAGGAGGGTGTGGGGACATGTAGAGGAGGGTGTGGGGATATGTAGAGAAGGGTGTGGGGACATGTAGAGGAGGGTGTGGGGATATGTAGAGGAGGGTGTATGGATATGTAGAGGGTGTGAGGATATGTAGAGAAGGGTGTGGGGATATTTAGAGAAGGGTGTAGGGATATGTAGAGAGTGTGAGGATATGTAGAGGAGGGTGTAGGGACATGTAGAGGAGGGTGTGGGGACATGTAGAGGAGGGTGTGGGGATATGTAGAGGAGGGTGTAGGGATATGTAGAGGAGGGTGTGGGGATATGTAGAAGAGGGTGTGGGGATATGTAGAGAAGGGTGTGGGGACATGTAGAGGAGGGTGTGGGGATATGTAGAGAAGGGTGTGGGGACATGTAGAGGAGGGTGTGGGGATATGTAGAGGAGGGTGTAGGGATATGTAGAGGAGGGTGTGGGGATATGTAGAAGAGGGTGTAGGGATATGTAGAGGAGGGTGTGGGGATATGTATAGAAGGGTGTGGGGACATGTAGAGGGAGGGTGTGGGGATATGTAGAGGAGGGTGTAGGGATATGTAGAGGAGGGGTGTGGGGATATGTAGAGAAGGGTGTAGTAATATGTAGAGGAGGGTGTGGGGATATGTAGAGGGTGTGATGTTATGTAGAGGAGGGTGTAGGGATATGTAGAGAAGGGTGTGGGGACATGTAGAGGACGGTGTGTGGATATGTAGAGGAGGGTGTGGGGATATGTAGAGGAGGGTGTGGGGATATGTAGAGGAGGGTGTAGGGATATGTAGAGGAGGGTGTGGGGATATGTAGAGGAGGGTGTAGGGATATGTAGTGGAGGGTGTAGGGATATGTAGAGGAGGGTGTAGGGATATGTAGAGGAGGGTGTAGGGATATGTAGAGGAGGGTGTGAGGATATGTACAGGAGGGTGTGAGGATATGTAGAGGGTATGTGGATATGTAGAGGAGGGTGTAGGGATATGTAGAGGAGGGTGTGAGGATATGTAGAAGAGGGTATGAGGATATGTAGAGGAGGGTATGAGCATAAGTAGAGGAGGGTGTGAGGATATGTAGAGGGTGTGAGGATATGTTGAAGAGGGTGTAGGGATATGTAGAGGAAGGTGTGAGGATATGTAGAGGAGGGTGTGAGGATATGTAGAGGAGGCTGTGAGGATATGTAGATGAGGGTGTAGTGATATGTAGAGGAGGGTGTGGGGATATGTAGAGGAGGGTGTGAGGATATGTAGAGGAGGGTGTGAGGATATGTTGAGGAGGGTGTAGGGGTATGTAAAGAAGGTTGTGAGGATGTGTAGAGGAGGGTGTGAGGATACGTAGAGGGGGTGTGAGGATATGTAGAGGAGGGTGTGAGGATATGTAGAGGAGGGTGTGGGGATATGGAGAGGAGGGTGTGGGGATATGTAGAGGAGGGTTGTGGGGATATGTAGAGGAGGGTGTAAGGATATGTAGAGGAGGGTGTAGAGATATGTAGAAGAGGGTATGAGGATATGTAGAGGAGGGTATGAGCATAAGTAGAGGAGGGTGTGAGGATATGTAGAGGGTGTGAGGATATGTAGAAGAGGGTGTGAGAATATGTAGAGGAGGGTGTGAGGATATGTAGAGGGGGGTGTGAGGATATGTAGAGGAGGGTGTTGGGATATGTAGAGGAGGTTTGTGGGGATATGTAGAGGGGGGTGTAGGGATATGTAGAGAAGGGTGTGGGGATATATAGAGAAGGGTGTGGGGATATGAAGAGGGTGTAGGGATATGTAGAGGAGGGTGTATGGATATGTAGAGGGTGTGGGGACATGTAGAGGAGGGTGTGGGGACATGTAGAGGAGGGTGTGGGGATATGTAGAGGAGGGTGTAGGGATATGTAGAGGAGGGTGTGGGGACATGTAGAGGAGGGTGTGGGGATATGTAGAGAAGGGTGTATGGATATTTAGAGGGTGTGAGGATATGTTGAGAAGGGTGTGGGGATATGTAGAGAAGGGTGTATGGATATGTAGAGGAGGGTGTGGGGATATGTAGAGGAGGGTGTGGGGACATGTAGAGGAGGGTGTGGGGATATGTAGAGAAGGGTGTGGGGACATGTAGAGGAGGGTGTGGGGATATGTAGAGGAGGGTGTAGGGATATGTAGAGGGTGTGAGGATATGTAGAGAAGGGTGTGGGGATATGTAGAGAAGGGTGTAGGGATATGTAGAGAGTGTGAGGATATGTAGAGGAGGGTGTAGGGATATGTAGAGGAGGGTGGGGGGATATGTAGTGGAGGGTGTGGGGATATGTAGAGAAGGGTGTGGGGACATGTAGAGGAGGGTGTGGGGATATGTAGAGAAGGGTGTGGGGACATGTAGAGGAGGGTGTGGGGATATGTAGAGGAGGGTGTAGGGATATGTAGAGGAGGGTGTGGGGATATGTATAGAAGGGTGTGGGGACATGTAGAGGAGGGTGTGGGGATATGTAGAGGAGGGTGTAGGGATATGTAGAGGAGGGTGTGGGGATATGTAGAGAAGGGTGTGGGGATATGTAGAGAAGGGTGTAGTGATATGTAGAGGGTGTGAGGATATGTAGAGGAGGGTGTAGGGATATGTAGAGAAGGGTGTGGGGACATGTAGAGGAGGGTGTGTGGATATGTAGAGGAGGGTGTGTGGATATGTAGAGGAGGGTGTGGGGATATGTAGAGAAGGGTGTGGGGACATGTAGAGGAGGGTGTGGGGATATGTAGAGGAGGGTGTAGGGATATGTAGAGGGTGTGGGGACATGTAGAGGAGGGTGTGGGGATATGTAGAGGGTGTGGGGACGTGTAGAGGAGGGTGTGGGGATATGTAGAGAAGGGTGGGGACATGTAGAGGAGGGTGTGGGGATATGTAGAGAAGGGTGTGGGGACATGTAGAGGAGGGTGTGGGGATATGTAGAGGGTGTGGGGACATGTAGAGGAGGGTGTGGGGATATGTAGAGAAGGGTGTGGGGACATGTAGAGGAGGGTGTGGGGATTTGTAGAGGGTGTGGGGACATGTAGAGGAGGGTGTGGGGACATGTAGAGGAGGGTGTGGGGACATGTAGAGGAGGGTGTGGGGACATGTAGAGGAGGGTGTGGGGACATGTAGAGGAGGGTGTGGGGACATGTAGAAGATGGTGTGGGGACATGTAGAGGAGGGTGTGGGGACATGTAGAGGAGGGTGTGGGGATATGTAGAGGAGGGTGTGGGGATATGTAGAGGATGGTGTAGGGATATGTAGAGGAGGGTGTGAGGATATGTAGAGGAGGGTGTGAGGATATTTAGAGGGTATGAGGATATGTAGAGGAGGGTGTAGGGATATGTAGAGGAGGGTGTGAGGAAATGTAGAGGAGGGTGTGGGGATATGTAGAGGAGGGTGTGGGGATATGTAGAGGAGGGTGTGAGGATATGTAGAGGAGGGTGTGAGGATATGTAGAAGAGGGTGTAGGGATATGCAGAGGAGGGTGTGAGGATATGTAGAGGAGGGGGAGGATATGTAGATGAGGGTGTGAGGATATGTAGAGGAGGTGTGGGGATATGTAGAGGAGGGTGTGGGGATATGTAGAGGAGGGTGTGAGGATATGTAGAGGAGGGTGTGAGGATATGTAGAAGAGGGTGTAGGGATATGCAGAGGAGGGTGTGAGGATATGTAGAGGAGGGTGTGAGGATATGTAGATGAGGGTGTGAGGATATGTAGAGGAGGGTGTGAGGATATGTAGAGGAGGGTGTGGGGATATGTAGAGGAGGGTGTGGGGGGATATGTAGATGAGGGTGTGAGGATATGTAGAGGAGGGTGTGAGGATATGTAGAGGAGGGTGTGGGGATATGTAGAGGAGGGTGTGGGGATATGTAGAGGAGGGTGTAGGGATATGTAGAGGAGGGTGTGAGGATATGTAGAGGAGGGTGTAGGGATATGTAGAGGAGGGTGCAGGGATATGTAGAGGAGGGTGTAGGGATATGTAGAGGTGTGAGGATATGTAGAAGAGGGTGTAGGGATATGTAGAGGAGGGTGTGAGGATATGTAGAGGAGGGTGTGAGGATATGTAGATGAGGGTGTGAGGATATGTAGAGGGTGTGAGGATATGTAGAAGAGGGTGTAGGGATATGTAGAGGAGGGTGTGAGGATATGTAGAGGAGTGTGTGAGGATATGTAGATGAGGGTGTGAGGATATGTAGAGGAGGGTGTGAGGATATGTAGAGGAGGGTGTGGGGATATGTAGAGGAGGGTGTGGGGATATGTAGATGAGGGTGTGAGGATATGTAGAGGAGGGTGTGAGGATATGTAGAGGAGGGTGTGGGATATGCAGAGGAGGGTGTGGGGATATGTAGAGGAGGGTGTAGGGATATGTAGAGGAGGGTGTAGGGATATGTAGGAGGGTGTGAGGATATGTAGAAGAGGGTGTGGGGATATGTAGATGAGGTGTAGTAATATGTAGAGGAGGGTGTGGGGATATGTAGAGGAGGGTGTGGGGATATGTAGAGGAGGGTTGTGGGGATATGTAGAGGAGGGTGTAAGGATATGTAGAGGAGGGTGTAGAGATATGTAGAAGAGGGTATGAGGATATGTAGAGGAGGGTATGAGCATAAGTAGAGGAGGGTGTGAGGATATGTAGAGGGTGTGAGGATATGTAGAAGAGGGTGTGAGAATATCTAGAGGAGGGTGTGAGGATATGTAGAGGGGGTGTGAGGATATGTAGAGGAGGGTGTGGGGATATGTAGAGGAGGGTTGTGGGGATATGTAGAGTAGGGTGTAGGGATATGTAGAGAAGGGTGTATGGATATGTAGAGGGTGTGAGGATATGTAGAAGAGGGTGTGAGAATATGTAGAGGAGGGTGTGAGGATATGAAGAGGGGGTGTGAGGATATGTAGAGGGAGGGTGTGGGGATATGTAGAGGAGGGTTGTGGGGATATGTAGAGGAGGGTGTAGGGATATGTAGAGAAGGGTGTGGGGATATATAGAGAAGGGTGGGATATGTAGAGAAGGGTGTAGGGATATGTAGACGAGGGTGTGGGGATATGAAGAGGGTGTAGGGATATGTAGAGGAGGGTGTATGGATATGTAGAGGGTGTGGGGACATGTAGAGGAGGGTGTGGGGACATGTAGAGGAGGGTGTGGGGATATATAGAGGAGGGTGTAGGGATATGTAGAGGAGGGTGGGGGACATGTAGAGGAGGGTGTGGGGGATATGTAGAGAAGGGTGTATGGATATGTAGAGGGTGTGAGGATATGTTGAGAAGGGTGTGGGGATATGTAGAGAAGGGTGTGGGGACATGTAGAGGAGGGTGTGGGGATATGTAGAGGAGGGTGTGGGGATATGTAGGAGGGTGTAGGGATATGTAGAGGAGGGTGTAGGGATATGTAGAGGAGGGTGTAGGGATATGTAGAGGAGGGTGTAGGGATATGTAGAGAAGGGTGTAGGGATATGTAGACTTCCAGGGTGTGGGGATATGAAGAGGGTGTAGGGATATGTAGAGGAGGGTGTATGGATATGTAGGGAGGGTGTGGGGACATGTAGAGGAGGGTGTGGGGGACATGTAGAGGAGGGTGTGGGGATATGTAGAGGAGGGTGTGGGGACATGTAGAGGGGAGGGTGTGGGGATATGTAGAGAAGGGTGTATGGATATGTAGAGGGTGTGAGGATATGTTGAGAAGGGTGTGGGGATATGTAGAGGAGGGTGTGGGGACATGTAGAGGAGGGTGTGGGGATATGTAGAAGGGTGTGGGGACATGTAGAGGAGGGTGTGGGGGATATGTAGAGGAGGGTGTATGGATATGTAGAGGGTGTGAGGATATGTAGAGAAGGGTGTGGGGATGAAGTGTAGAGAAGGGTGTAGGGATATGTAGAGAGTGTGAGGATATGTAGAGGAGGTGTAGGGACATGTAGAGGAGGGTGTGGGGACAGTAGAGGAGGGTGGGGGGATATGTAGTGGAGGGTGTGGGGATATGTAGAGAGGGTGGTGGGGACATGTAGAGGAGGGTGTGGGGATATGTAGAGAAGGGTGTGGGGACATGTAGAGGAGGGTGTGGGGATATGTAGAGGAGGGTGTAGGGATATGTAGAGGAGGGTGTGGGGATATGTAGAAGAGGGTGTAGGGATATGTAGAGGAGGGTGTGGGGATATGTATAGAAGGGTGTGGGGACATGTAGAGGAGGGTGTGGGGATATGTAGAGGAGGGTGTAGGGATATGTAGAGGAGGGTGTGGGGATATGTAGAGAAGGGTGTAGTAATATGTAGAGGAGGGTGTGGGGATATGTAGAGGGTGTGATGTTATGTAGAGGAGGGTGTAGGGATATGTAGAGAAGGGTGTGGGGACATGTAGAGGACGGTGTGTGGATATGTAGAGAGGAGGGTGTGGGGGGATATGTAGAGGAGGGTGTGGGGATATGTAGAGGAGGGTGTAGGGATATGTAGAGGAGGGTGTGGGGATATGTAGAGGAGGGTGTAGGGATATGTAGAGGAGGGTGTAGGGATATGTAGAGGAGGGTGTAGGGATATGTAGAGGAGGGTGTAGGGATATGTAGAGGAGGGTGTGAGGATATGTACAGGAGGGTGTGAGGATATGTAGAGGGTATGTGGATATGTAGAGGAGGGTGTAGGGATATGTAGAGGAGGGTGTGAGGATATGTAGAAGAGGGTATGAGGATATGTAGAGGAGGGTATGAGCATAAGTAGAGGAGGGTGTGAGGATATGTAGAGGGTGTGAGGATATGTTGAAGAGGGTGTAGGGATATGTAGAGGAAGGTGTGAGGATATGTAGAGGAGGCTGTGAGGATATGTAGATGAGGGTGTAGTGATATGTAGAGGAGGGTGTGGGGATATGTAGAGGAGGGTGTGAGGATATGTAGAGGAGGGTGTGAGGATATGTAGAGGAGGGTGTGAGGATATGTTGAGGAGGGTGTAGGGGTATGTAAAGAAGGTTGTGAGGATGTGTAGAGGAGGGTGTGAGGATACGTAGAGGGGGTGTGGAGGATATGTAGAGGAGGGGGTGTGAGGATATGTAGAGGAGGGTGTGGGGATATGGAGAGGAGGGTGTGGGGATATGTAGAGGAGGGTTGTGGGGATATGTAGAGGAGGGTGTAAGATATGTAGAGGAGGGTGTAGAGATATGTAGAAGAGGGTATGAGGATATGTAGAGGAGGGTATGAGCATAAGTGGAGAGGGAGGGTGTGAGGATATGTAGAGGGTGTGAGGATATGTAGAAGAGGGTGTGAGAATATGTAGAGGAGGGTGTGAGGATATGTAGAGGGGGTGTGAGGATATGTAGAGGAGGGTGTTGGGATATGTAGAGGAGGTTTGTGGGGATATGTAGAGGGGGTGTAGGGATATGTAGAGAAGGGTGTGGGGATATATAGAGAAGGGTGTGGGGAGGCGAAGAAGGGTGTAGGGATATGTAGAGGAGGGTGTATGGATATGTAGGGTGTGGGGACATGTAGAGGAGGTGTGGGGATATGTAGAGAAGGGTGTATGGATATTTAGAGGGTGTGAGGATATGTTGAGAAGGGTGTGGGGATATGTAGAGAAGGGTGTGGGGACATGTAGAGGAGGGTGTGGGGATATGTAGAGGAGGGTGTGGGGACATGTAGAGGAGGGTGTGGGGATATGTAGAGAAGGGTGTGGGGACATGTAGAGGAGGGTGTGGGGATATGTAGAGGGTGAGGGATATGTAGGGATAGGATAGAGGGTGTGGGGGATATGTAGAGAAGGGGGTGTGGGGATATGTATGTAGAGAAGGGTGTAGGGATATGTAGAGAGTGTGAGGATATGTAGAG
>NW_027012907.1:0-17814 GCF_036934945.1 Oncorhynchus masou masou
TTATCCCCCCACCCCTTCCTCTCCTCTTATCCCCCACCCCTTCCTCTCCCTCTTATCCCCCACCCCCTTCCTCTCCTCTTATCCCCCACCCTTCCTCTCCTCTTATCCCCCACCCCTTCCTCTCCTCTTATCCCCCACCCCTTCCTCTCCTCTTATCCCCCACCCCTTCCTCCTCTCCTCTTATCCCCCCACCCCTCCTCCTCCTCTCCTCTTATCCCCCACCCCCTTCCTCCTCCTCTTATCCCCCACCCCCTTCCTCTCCTCTTATCCCCACCCCCTTCCTCTCCTCTTATCCCCCCACCTTCCTCTCCTCTTATCCCCCACCCCTTCCTCTCCTCTTATCCCCCACCCCTTCCTCTCCTCTTATCCCCCCACCCCTTCCTCTCCTCTTATCCCCCACCCCTTCCTCTCCTCTTATCCCCACCCCTTCCTCTCCTCTTATCCCCCACCCCTTCCTCTCCTCTTATCCCCCACCCCTTCCTCTCCTCTTATCCCCCACCCCTTCCTCTCCTCTTATCCCCCACCCCTTCCTCTCCTCTTATATCCCCCACCCCTTCCTCTCCTCTTATCCCCCACCCCTTCCTCTCCCTCTTATCCCACCCCACCCCCTTCCTCTCCTCTTATCCCCCACCCCTTCCTCTCCCTCTCATCCCCCACCCCTTCCTCCCCATCCCCACCCCTTCCTCTCCTCTTATCCCCCACCCCCTTCCCTCTCTCCTCTTATCCCCACCCCTTCCTCTCCTCTTATCCCCCACCCTTCCTTCTTCCTCCTTATCCCCCACCCCTTCCTCTCCTCTTATCCCCACCCCTTCCTCTCCCTCTTATCCCCCACCCCTTCCTCTCCTCTTATCCCCCACCCCTTCCTCTCTCCTCTTATCCCCCACACCTTCCTGTCCTCTTAACCCCCACCCCATTCCTCTCTCTCTTATCCCCCACCCCACCTTCTCTTCTCCTCTTATCCCCCACCCCTTCCTCTCCTCTTATCCCCCACCCCTTCCTCTCCTCTTATCCCCCACCCCTTCCTCTCCTCTTATCCCCACCCCTTCCTCTCCTCTTATCCCCCACCCCTTCCTCTCCTCTTATCCCCACCCCTTCCTCTCCTCTTATCCCCCACCCCTTCCTCTCCTCTTATCCCCCACCCCTTCCTCTACTCTTATCCCCCACCCATTCCTCTCCTCTTATCCCCCACCCCACCTTCTCTTCTCCCCTTATCCCCCACCCCTTCCTCTCCTCTTATCCCCCACCCCTTCCTCTCCTCTTATCCCCCACCCCACCCCTTCCTCCTCTTATCCCCCACCCCTTCCTCTCCTCTTATCCCCCACCCCTTCCTCTCCTCTTATCCCCCACCCCTTCCTCTCCTCTTATCCCCACCCCTTCCTCTCCTCTTATCCCCCACCCCTTCCTCTCCTCTTATCCCCCACCCCTTCCTCTCCTCTTATCCCCCACCCCTTCCTCTCCTCTTATCCCCCACCCCTTCCTCTCCTCTTATCCCCACACCTTCCTCTCCTCTTATCCCCCACCCCTTCCTCTCCTCTTATCCCCACCCCTTCCTCTCCTCTTATCCCCCACCCCTTCCTCTCCTCTTATCCCCCACCCTCTCCTCTCCTCTTATCCCCCACCCCCTTCCTCTCCTCTTATCCCCCACCCCTTCCTCTCCTCTTATCCCCCACCCCCTTCCTCTCCTCTTATCCCCCACCCCTTCCCTCTCCTCTTATCCCCCACACCTTCCTCCCCTCTTATCCCCCACCCCCTTCCTCTCCCTCTTATCCCCCACCCTTCCTCTCCTCTTATCCCCCACCCCCTTCCTCTCCCTCTTATCCCCACCCCACCTTCTCTTCTCCTCTTATCCCCCACCCCCTTCCTCTACTCTTATCCCACACCCCTTCCTCTCCTCTTATCCCCCACCCCGTCCCCTCCTCTTATCCCACACCCCTTCCTCTCCTCTTATCCCCCACCCCTTCCTCTCCTCTTATCCCCACCCCTTCCTCTCCTCTTATCCCCCACCCCTTCCTCTCCTCTTATCCCCACCCCACCTTCTCTTCTCCTCTTATCCCCCACCCCTTCCCCTCCTCTTATCCCCCACCCCTTCCTCTCCCTCTTATCCCCACCCCTTCCTCTCCTCTTATCCCCACCCCTTCCCCTCCTCTTATCCACCACCCCTTCCTCTCCTCTTATCCCCCACCCCTTCCTCTACTCTTATCCCACACCCCTTCCTCTCCCTCTTATCCCCCACCCCGTCCCCCTCCTCTTATCCACCACCCCTTCCTCTCCTCTTATCCCCACCCCCTTCCTCTCCTCTTATCCCCACCCCTTCCTCTCCTCTTATCCCCCACCCCACCTTCTCTTCTCCTCTTATCCCCCACCCCTTCCTCTCCTCTTATCCCCCACCCCACCTTCTCATCTCCTCTTATCCCCCACCCCTTCTTCTCCTCTTATCCCCCACCCCTTCCTCTCCTCTTATCCCCACCCCTTCCTCTCCTCTTATCCCCCACCCCTTCCCTCTCCTCTTATCCCCCACCCCGTCCCCTCCTCTTATCCCACACCCCTTCCTCTCCTCTTATCCCCCACCCCGTCCCCTCCTCTTATCCCACACCCCTTCCTCTACTCTTATCCCACACCCCTTCCTCTCCTCTTATCCCCCACCCCGTCCCCTCCTCTTATCCCCCACCCCTTCCCTCTCCTCTTATCCCCACCCCTTCCCCTCCTCTTATCCCCCAACCCTTCATCTCCTCCTATCCCCCACCCCTTCCTCTACTCTTATCCCACACCCCTTCCTCTCTCTTATCCCCCACCCCGTCCCCTCCTCTTATCCACCACCCCTTCCTCTCCTCTTATCCCCACCCCTTCCTCTCCTCTTATCCCCACCCCTTCCTCTCCTCTTATCCCCCACCCCACCTTCTCTTCTCCTCTTATCCCCACCCCTTCCTCTCATCTTATCCCCCACCCCACCTTCTCATCTCCTCTTATCCCCCACCCCTTCTTCTCCTCTTATCCCCCACCCCCGTCCCCTCCTCTTATCCCACACCCCTTCCTCTCCTCTTATCCCCCACCCCGTCCCTCCTCTTATCCCACACCCCTTCCTCTACTCTTATCCCACACCCCTTCCTCTCCTCTTATCCCCCACCCCCGTCCCCTCCTCTTATCCCCCACCCCTTCCTCTCCTCTTATCCCCACCCCTTCCCCTCCTCTTATCCCCCAACCCTTCATCTCCTCCTATCCCCCACCCCTTCCTCTCCTCTTATCCCCCACCCCTTCCTCTCCTCTTATCCCCCACCCCACCTTCTCATCTCCTCTTATCCCCCACCCCTTCTTTCTCCTCTTATCCCCCACCCCGTCCCCTCCTCTTATCCCACACCCCTTCCTCTCCCTCTTATCCCCCACCCCGTCCCCTCCTCTTATCCCCCACCCCTTCCTCTCCTCTTATCCCCACCCCTTCCTCTCCTCTTATCCCCCACCCCACCTTCTCATCTCCTCTTATCCCCCACCCCTTCCTCTCTCCTCTTATCCCCACCCCTTCCTCTCCTCTTATCCCCCACCCCCACCTTCTCTTCTCCTCTTATCCCCCACCCCTTCCTCTCCTCTTATCCCCACCCCTTCCTCTCCTCTTATCCCCCAACCCTTCCTCTCCTCTTATCCCCCACCCCACCTTCTCTTCCTCTGTTATCCCCCACCCCTTCCTCTCCTCTTATCCCCACACCTTCCTGTCCTCTTAACCCCACCCCTTCCCTCTCCTCTTATCCCCCACCCCTTCCTCTCCTCTTAACCCCACCCCACCCCTTCCTCTCCTCTTATCCCCCACCCCTTCTCTCTTCTTATCCCCCACCCCTTCCTCTCCTCTTAACCCCACCCCACCCCTTCCTCTCCTCTTATCCCCCACCCCTTCCTCTCCTCTTATCCCCCACCCCTTCCTCTCCTCTTATCCCCCACCCCTTCCTCTCCTCTTATCCCCACACCTTCCTGTCCTCTTATCCCCCACCCCTTCCTCTCCTCTTATCCCCCACCCCCTTCCTCTCCTCTTATCCCCCACCCCTTCCTCTCTTCTTATCCCCCACCCCTTCCTCTCCTCTTAACCCCACCCCACCCCTTCCTCTCCTCTTATCCCCCACCCCTTCCTCTCCCTCTTATCCCCACCCCTTCCTCTCCTCTTATCCCCCACCCCTTCCTCTCCCTCTTATCCCCCACCCCTTCCTTCTCCTCTTATCCCCCACCCCTTCCTCTCCTCTTAACCCCACCCCACCCCTTCCTCTCCTCTTATCCCCCACCCCTTCCTCTCCTCTTATCCCCCACCCCTTCCCTCTCCTCTTATCACCCACCCCTTCCTCTCTTATCCCCCACCCCTTCCTCTCCTCTCTTATCCCCCACCCCTTCCTCTCCTCTTATCCCCACCCCTTCCTCTCCTCTTATCCCCCACCCCTTCCTCTCCTCTTATCCCCCACCCCTTCCTCTCTTATCCCACACCCCTTCCTCTCCTCTTATCCCCCACCCCTTCCTCTCCTCTTATCCCCCACCCATTCCTCTCCTCTTATCCCCCACCCCTTCCTCTCCTCTTATCCCCACCCCACCTTCTCTTCCTCTGTTATCCCCCACCCCTTCCTCTCCTCTTATCACCACACCTTCCTGTCCTCTTAACCCCCACCCCTTCCTCTCCTCTTATCCCCCACCCCTTCCTCTCCTCTTAACCCCACCCCACCCCTTCCTCTCCTCTTATCCCCACCCCCTTCCTCTCTCTTATCCCCCACCCCTTCCCTCTCCTCTTATCCCCACCCATTCCTCTCCTCTTATCCCCCACCCCACCCCTTCCCCTCCTCTTATCCCACACCCCTTCCTCTCCTCTTATCCCCACACCTTCCTGTCCTCTTAACCCCCACCCCTTCCTCTCCTCTTATCCCCCACCCCCTTCCTCTCCTCTTAACCCCACCCCACCCCTTCCTCTCCTCTTATCCCCCACCCCTTCCTCTCCTCTTATCCCCCACCCCTTCCTCTCCTCTTATCCCCACCCATTCCCTCTCCTCTTATCCCCCACCCCACCCCCTCCTCTTATCCCACACCCCTTCCTCTCCTCTTATCCCCCACCCCTTCCTCTACTCTTATCCCCCACCCCTTCCTCTCCTCTTATCCCCCACCCCTTCCTCTCCTCTTATCCCCAACCCCTTCCTCTGCTCTTATACCCACCCCTTCCTCTCCTCTTATCCCCCACCCCTTCCTCTCCTCTTATCCCACACCCCTTCCTCTCCTCTTATCCCCACCCCTTCCTCTCCTCTTATCCCCACCCCTTCCTCTCCTCTTATCCCCCACCCCTTCCTCTCGTCCTATCCCACACCCCTTCCTCTCCTCTTATCCCCACACCTTCTCCTCTCCTCTTATCCCCCACCCCCTTCCTCTCTCTCTTATCCCACACCCCTTCCTCTCCTCTTATCCCCACCCCTTCCTCTCCTCTCTTATCCCCACCCCACCTTCTCTTCTCCTCTTATCCCCCACCCCTTCCCCTCCTCTTATCCCACACCCCTTCCTCTCCTCTTATCCCCCACCCCTTCCTCTCCTCTTATCCCCCAACCCCTTCCTCTCCTCTTATCCCCCACCCCTTCCTCTCCTCTTATCCCCCACCCCTTCCTCTACTCTTATCCCCACCCCTCCTCTCCTCTTATCCCCCACCCCTTCCTCTCCTCTTATCCCCCACCCCTTCCTCTCCTCTTATCCCCCACCCCTTCCTCTCCTCTTATCCCCCACCCCTTCCTCTACTCTTATCCCCACCCCCTCCTCTCCTCTTATCCCCCACCCCTTCCTCTCCTCTTATCCCCCACCCCCTTCCTCTCCTCTTATCCCCCACCCCTTCCTCTCCTCTTATCCCCCACCCCTTCCTCTCCTCTTATCCCCCACCCCTTCCTCTCCTCTTATCCCCCACCCCTTCCTCTACTCTTATCCCCCACCCCTTCCTCTCCTCTTATCCCCCACCCCTTCCTCTCCTCTTATCCCCCACCCCTTCCTCTCCTCTTATCCCACACCCCTTCCTCTCCTCTTATCCCCACCCCTTCCTCTCCTCTTATCCCCACCCCTTCCCTCTCCTCTTATCCCCCACCCCTTCCTCTCGTCCTATCCCACACCCCTTCCTCTCCTCTTATCCCCCACACCTTCTCCTCTCCTCTTATCCCCCACCCCTTCCTCTCCTCTTATCCCACACCCCTTCCTCTCCTCTTATCCCCACCCCTTCCTCTCCTCTTATCCCCACCCCACCTTCTCTTCTCCTCTTATCCCCCACCCCTTCCCTCCTCTTATCCCACACCCCTTCCTCTCCTCTTTATCCCCCACCCCTTCCTCTCCTCTTATCCCCCACCCCTTCCTCTCCTCTTATCCCCACCCCCTTCCTCTCCTCTTATCCCCCACCCCTTCCTCTACTCTTATCCCCACCCCCTCCTCTCCTCTTATCCCCCACCCCTTCCTCTCCTCTTATCCCCCACCCCTTCCTCTCCTCTTATCCCCCACCCCTTCCTCTCCCTCTTATCCCCCACCCCTTCCTCTACTCTTATCCCCCACCCCCTCCTCTCCTCTTATCCCCCACCCCTTCCTCTCCTCTTATCCCCCACCCCTTCCTCTCCTCTTATCCCCCCACCCCTTCTCTCCTCTTATCCCCCACCCCTTCCTCTCTCCTCTTATCCCCCACCCCTTCCTCTCCCTCTTATCCCCCACCCCTTCCTCTCCTCTTATCCCCCACCCCTTCCCTCTACTCTTATCCCCCACCCCTTCCTCTCCTCTTATCCCCCACCCCTTCCTCTCCTCTTATCCCCACCCCTTCCTCTCCTCTTATCCCCCACCCCTTCCTCTACTCTTATCCCCACCCCCTCCTCTCCTCTTATCTCACACCCCTTCCTCTCCTCTTATCCCCACCCCACCTTCTCTTCTCCTCTTATCCCCCACCCCTTCCTCTCCTCTTATCCCCACCCCTTCCTCTCCTCTTATCCCCCACCCCTTCCTCTCCTCTTATCCCCCACCCCTTCCTCTCCTCTTATCCCCACCCCTTCCTCTCCTCTTATCCCCCACCCCTTCCTCTCCTCTTATCCCCACCCCTTCATCTCCTCTCTTATCCCCCACCCCTTCCTCTCCTCTTATCCCCCACCCCTTCCTCTCCTCTTATCCCCCACCCCTTCCTCTCCTCTTATCCCCCACCCCTTCCTCTCCTCTTATCCCCACCCCTTCATCTCCTCTTATCCCCCACCCCTTCCTCTCCTCTTATCCCCACCCCTTCCTCTCCTCTTATCCCCCACCCCTTCCTCTCCTCTTATCCCCACCCCTTCATCTCCTCTTATCCCCCACCACTTCCCTCTCCTCTTATCCCCACCCCTTCCTCTCCTCTTATCCCCCACCCCTTCCTCTACTCTTATCCCCACCCCCTCCCCTCTCCTCTTATCCCACACCCCTTCCTCTCCTCTTATCCCCCACCCCCTCCTCTCCTCTTATCCCACACCCCCTTCCTCTCCTCTTATCCCCCACCCCTTCCTCTACTCTTATCCCCCACCCCTTCCTCTCCTCTTATCCCCCACCCCTTCCTCTCCTCTTATCCCCCACCCCTTCCTCTCCTCTTATCCCCCACCCCTTCATCTCCTCTTATCCCCCACCCTCTCTTCTCTTCTTATCCCCCACCCCTTCCTCTCCTCTCCACTTATCCCCCAACCCTTCCTCTCCTCTTTCCCTCACCCCTTCCTCTCATCTCCTCTCCTCTTATCCCCCACCCCTTCCTCTCCTCTCGTCCAATCCCCCACCCCCTCCTCTCCTCTTATCCCCCACCCCTTCCTCTCCTCCTATCCCCCAACCCTTCATCTCCTCCTATCCCCCAACCCTTCCTCTCCTCTCCGTAGCTACTTCAAGACCTTCCAGTACTGTTCCTATGCGCCCCACGTGAGAACGTGTAAGCCCAACACGGACGGTATCTCTTCCTTCGAGGACCTGTTAGCCAATGTGGTGCTCAGGGTCTCTGTGTGGGTCATGGCCTTCATCACATGCTTCGGGAACCTTCTTCGTCATCGGGATGAGATCCCTGATCAGAGCGGAGAACAACCTGCACGCCGCCTGCATCAAAGTCCTCTGCTGTGAGTTATATGTACTGTTTATAGATGCACACGCGCACACATACACACACTCACTCTCTCTCTCTCTCTCTCTCTCTCTCTCTCTCTCTCTCTCTCTCTCTCTCTCTCTCTCTCTCTCTGGACCTGCTGTCACAACAAACTGCTGTTGCTCATGTGTCATTCATTACCCCTTCGTCTCTCATACCACCTTCCTCTTTCTCTTCTTCTCTTTGTTTTCTTGGGGACTGGTGGCAGCCTATTTTCCCCTCTCCTATTTTCTCTCTAAACTCTCTCTTCTATCACAACAATCTACTATCTACTTTTGTTCTAGTTCTGGAACTCTCTACCAGGTCTCTATCAGTACATTCTCTACCAGGTCTCTATCAGTACATTCTCTACCAGGTCTCTATCAGTACATTCTCTACCAGGTCTCTACCAGCACATTCTCTACCAGGTCTCTATCAGTACATTCTCTACCAGGTCTCTATCAGTACATTCTCTACCAGGTCTCTATCAGTACATTCTCTACCAGGTCTCTATCAGAACATTATCTACCAGGTCTCTATCAGTACATTATCTACCAGGTCTCTATCAGTACATTCTCTACCAGGTCTCTACCAGCACATTCTCTACCAGGTCTCTACCAGCACATTCTCTACCAGGTCATTACCAGTACATTCTCAACCAGGTCTCTACCAGGTCTATACCAGTACACTCTCTACCAGGTCTCTACCAGGTCTCTATCAGTACATTCTCTATGAGGTCTCTACCAGGTCTCTACCAGTACACTCTCTACCAGGTCTCTATCAGTACATTCTCTACCAGGTCTCCACCAGTACATTCTCTACCAGGTATCTACCAGTATATTCTCCACCAGGTCCCTATCAGTACATTCTCTAACAGTACAATCTCTACCAGGTCTCTATCACTACATTCTCTACCAGTACATTCTCTACCAGGTCTCTATCACTACATTCTCTACCAGGTCTCAATAAGTACATTCTCTATCAGTACATTCTCTACCAGTTCTCTACCAGTACATTATCTACCAGGTCTCTATCACTACATTCTCTACCAGATCTCTATCAGTACATTCTCTACCAGGTCTCTACCAGTACAATCTCTACCAGGTCTCTACCAGTACATTCTCTACCAGGTCTCTATCAGTACATTCTCTACCAGGTCTCTACCAGTGCATTCTCTACAAGGTCTTTAACAGTGCATTCTCTACCAGGTCTCTACCAGCACATTCTCAACCAAGTCTCTACCAGCACATTCTCTACCAGGTCTCTACCAGTACATTCTCTACCAGGTCTCTACCAGGTCTCTACCAGGTCTATACCAGTACACTCTCTACGAGGTCTCTACCAGGTCTCTACCAGTACACTCTCTACAAGGTCTCTATCAGTACATTCTCTACCAGGTCTCTATCAGTACATTCTCTACCAGGTCTCTACCAGGTCTCTACCAGGTCTCTACCAGTACATTCTCTACCAGGTCTCTATCAGTACATTCTCTACCAGGTCTCTATCAGTACATTCTCTACCAGGTCTCTACCAGTACATTCTCTACCAGGTCTCTATCAGTACATTCTCTACCAGGTCTCTACCAGTACATTCTCTACCAGGTCTCTATCAGTACATTCTCTACCAGGTCTCTATCAGTACATTCTCGACCAGGTCTCTACCAGGTCTCTATCAGTACATTCTCTACCAGTACATTCTCTACCAGTACATTCTCTACCAGGTCTCTACCAGTACATTCTCTACCAGGTCTCTATCAGTACATTCTCTACCAGGTCTCTATCCGTACATTCTCTACCAGGTCTCTATCAGTACATTCTCTACCAGGTCTCCACCAGTACATTCTCTACCAGGTCTCTACCAGTACATTCTCTACCAGGTCTCTATCAGTACATTCTCTACCAGGTCTCTATCAGTACATTCTCTACCAGGTCTCTACCAGTACATTCTCTACCAGGTCTCTACCAGTACATTCTCTACCAGGTCTCTACCAGTACATTCTCTACCAGGTCTCTACCAGTACATTCTCTAACAGGTCTCTACCAGTACATTCTCTACCAGGTCTCTACCAGTATATTCTCTACCAGTACATTCTCCACCAGGTCTCTATCAGTATATTCTCTACCAGGTCTCTATCAGTACATTCTCTACCAGGTCTCTATCAGTACATTCTCTACCAGGTCTCTACCATTACATTCTCTACCAGGTCTCTACCAGTATATTCTCTACCAGGTCTCTATCAGTACATTCTCTACCAGGTCCCTATCAGTACATTCTCTACCAGGTCTCTACCAGTGCATTCTCTACAAGGTCTCTAACAGTGCATTCTCTACCAGGTCTACCAGGCTCTACCAGGAATCTACCAGCACATTCTCAACCAAGTCTCTACCAGCACATTATCTACCAGGTCTTTACCAGTGCATTCTCTACCAGGTCTCTACCAGGTCTCTACTATACCAGTACACTCTCTACGAGGTCTCTACCAGGTCTCTACCAGTACACTCTCTACAAGGTCTCTATCAGTACATTCTCTACCAGGTCTCTATCAGGACATTCTCTATCAAGTCTCTACCAGGTCTCTACAAGGTCTCTACCAGTACATTCTCTACCCGGTCTCTATCAGTACATAATCTACCATGTCTCCACCAGTACATTCTCTACCTGGTATCAACCAGTACATTCTCTACCAGGTATCTACCAGTATATTATCTACCAGTACATTTTCTACCAGGTCTCTACCAGTACATTCTCTACCAGGTCTCTACCAGTTCTCTATCAGTACATTCTCTACCAGGTCTCTATCAGTGCATTCTCTACCAGGTCTCTACCAGTACATTCTCTACCAGGTCTCTACCAGTTCTCTATCAGTACATTCTCTACCAGGTCTCTACCAGTACATTCTCTACCAGGTCTCTACCAGTTCTCTATCAGTACATTCTCTACCAGGTCTCTACCAGTTCTCTATCAGTACATTCTCTACCAGGTCTCTATCAGTGCATTCTCTTCCAGGTCTCTATCAGTATATTCTCTACCAGTACATTTTCTACCAGGTCTCTACCAGTACATTCTCTACCAGGTCTCTACCAGTACATTCTCTACCAGGTCTCTATCAGTACATTCTCTACCAGGTCTCTACCAGTACATTCTCTACCAGGTCTCTATCAGTACATTCTCTACCAGGTCTCTACCAGTACATTCTCTACCAGGTCTCTACCAGTTCTCTATCAGTACATTCTCTACCAGGTCTCTACCAGTACATTCTCTACCAGGTCTCTACCAGTTCTCTATCAGTACATTCTCTACCAGGTCTCTACCAGTGCATTCTCTACCAGGTCTCTACCAGTTCTCTATCAGTACATTCTCTACCAGGTCTCTATCAGTGCATTCTCTTCCAGGTCTCTATCAGTATATTCTCTACCAGTACATCTTCTACCAGGTCTCTACCAGTACATTCTCTACCAGGTCTCTACCAGTACATTCTCTACCAGGTCTCTATCAGTACATTCTCTACCAGGTCTCTACCAGTACATTCTCTACCAGGTCTCTATCAGTACATTCTCTACCAGGTTTCTACCAGTATATTCTCTACCAGGTCTCTACCAGTACATTCTCTACCAGGTCTCTATCAGTACATTCTCTACCAGGTCTCTACCAGTACATTCTCTACCAGGTCTCTATCAGTACATTCTCTACCAGGTTTCTACCAGTATATTCTCTACCAGGTCTCTACCATTACATTCTCTACCAGGTCTCTATCAGTACATTCTCTACCAGGTTTCTACCAGTACATTCTCTACCAGGTCTCTATCAGTACATTCTCAACCAAGTCTCTACCAGTACATTCTCTACCAGGTCTCTACCAGTACATTCTCTCCCAGTACATTTTCTACCAGTACATTCTCTACCAGGTCTCTATCAGTACATTCTCTACCACTTCTCTGTCAGTACATTCTCTACCAGGTTTCTACCAGTACATGCGCTACCAGTACATTCTCTATAAGGTCTCCACCAGTACATTCTCTACCAGGTCTCTACCAGGTCTCTACCAGGTCTCTACCAGTACATTCTCTGCAAGGTCTCTACGGGGTCTCTACCAGTACATTCTCTACCACTTCTCTACCAGTACATTCTCTACCAGTACATTCTCTACCAATACATTATCTAACAGGTCTTTACAAGGTCTTTACCAGTACATTCTCTACCTGGTCTCTACCAGTACATTCTCTACCAGGTCTCTACCAGCACATTCTCTACCAGTACATTCTCCACCAGGTCTCTACCAGTACATTCTCTACCAATACATTATCTAACAGGTCTTTACAAGGTCTTTACCATTACATTCTCTACCACTTCTCTACCAGGTCTCTACCAGTTCATTCTCTACCAGGTCTCTACCAGTACATTCTCTACAAGGTCTCTATCAGTACATTCTCTACCAGTACATTCTCTACAAGGTCTCTATCAGTACATTCTCTACCAGATCTCTATCAGTACATTCTCTACCAGGTATCTACCAGTACATTCTCCATGAGGTCTCTACCAGTACATTCTCTACCAGGTCTCTACTTGGTCTCTACCAGTACATTCTCTACCAGTACATTCTCTGCCAGTACATTCTCTACCAGGTCTCTACCAGTACATTCTCTACCAGGTCTCTATCAGTACATTCTCTTCCAGGTCTCTACCAGTACATTCTCTACCAGGTCTCTACCAGTACATTCTCTTCCAGGTCTCTACCAGTACATTCTCTTCCAGGTCTCTATCAGTACATTCTCTACCAGTTCTCTATCAGTACATTCTCTACCAGGTCTCTATCTGTACATTCTCTACCAGTACATTCTCTACCAGGTCTCTACCAGGTCTCTACCAGGTCTCTACCAGTACATTCTCTACCAGATCTATACCAGGTCTCTACCAGTACATTCTCTTCCAGGTCTCTACCAGGTCTCTACCAGTACATTCTCTACAAGGTCTCTACCAGTACATTCTCTACCAGGTCTCTATCAGTACATTCTCTACAGGGTCTCTACCAGGTCTCTACCAGGTCTCTACCAGTACATTCTCTACCAGATCTATACCAGGTCTCTACCAGTACATTCTCTACCAGGTCTCTACCAGTACATTCTCTACCAGGTCTCTACCAGTACATTCTCTACCAGGTCTCTATCAGTACATTCTCTACCAGTACATTCTCTACCAGATCTCTACCAGGTCTCTACCAGGTCTCTACCAGTACATTCTCTACCAGATCTATACCAGGTCTCTACCAGTACATTCTCTACCAGGTATCTACCAGGTCTTTACCAGTACATTCTCTAACAGGTCTCTACCAGTACATTCTCTACCAGGTCTCTACTGGTTCTCTACCAGTACATTCTCTACCACTTCTCTACCAGTACTTTCTCTACCAGGTCTCTACCAGTACATTCTCTACCAGATCTCTATCAGTACAATATCTTTCAGTACATTGTCTACAAGGTCTCTACCAGTACATTCTCTACCAATACATTATCTAACAGGTCTTTACAAGGTCTTTACCATTACATTCTCTACCACTTCTCTACCAGTTCTCTACCAGTTCATTCGCTACCAGGTTGTACCAGGTCTCTACCAGTACATTCTCTACAATGTCTCTATCAGTACATTCTCTACCAGTACATTCTCTTCCAGGTCTCTACCAGTACATTCTCTACAAGGTCTCTATCAGTACATTCTCTACCAGTACATTCTCTTCCAGGTCTCTACCAGGTCTCTACCAGTACATTCTCTACAAGGTCTCTATAAGTACATTCTCTACCAGTACATTCTCTACCAGGTCTCTATCACTACATTCTCTACAAGGTCTCTATCAGTACATTCTCTACCAGTACATTCTCTTCCAGGTCTCTACCAGGTCTCTACCAGTACATTCTCTACCAGGTCTCTACTTGGTCTCTACCAGTACATTCTCTACCAGTACATTCTCTGCCAGTACATTCTCTACCAGGTCTCTACCAGGTCTCTACTGGTTCTCTACAAGTACATTCTCTACCAGGTCTCTATCAGTACATTCTCTTCCAGGTCTCTACCAGTACATTCTCTACCAGGTCTCTACCAGTACATTCTCTTCCAGGTCTCTACCAGTACATTCTCTTCCAGGTCTCTATCAGTACATTCTCTACCAGGTCTCTATCAGTACATTCTCTACCAGGTCTCTATCTGTACATTCTCTACCAGTACATTCTCTACCAGGTCTCTACCAGGTCTCTACCAGGTCTCTACCAGTACATTCTCTACAAGGTCTCTACCAGTACATTCTCTACCAGGTCTCTATCAGTACATTCTCTACAGGGTCTCTACCAGGTCTCTACCAGGTCTCTAACAGTACATTCTCTACCAGATCTATACCAGGTCTCTACCAGTACATTCTCTACCAGGTCTCTACCAGTACATTCTCTACCAGGTCTCTACCAGTACATTCTCTACCAGGTCTCTATCAGTACATTCTCTACCAGTACATTCTCTACCAGGTCTCTACCAGGTCTCTACCAGTACATTCTCTACCAGATCTATACCAGGTCTCTACCAGTGCATTCTCTACCAGGTATCTACCAGGTCTTTACCAGTACATTCTCTAACAGGTCTCTACCAGTACATTCTCTACCAGGTCTCTACTGGTTCTCTACAAGTACATTCTCTACCACTTCTCTACCAATACTTTCTCTACCAGGTCTCTACCAGTACATTCTCTACCAGATCTCTATCAGTACATTCTCTTCCAGTACATTCTCTACAAGGTCTCTACCAGTACATTCTCTACCAATACATTATCTAACAGGTCTTTACAAGGTCTTTACCATTACATTCTCTACCACTTCTCTACCAGGTCTCTACCAGTTCATTCTCTACCAGGTCTGTAGCAGGTCTCTACCAGTACATTCTCTACAATGTCTCTATCAGTACATTATCTACCAGTACATTCTCTTCCAGGTCTCTACCAGTACATTCTCTACAAGGTCTCTATCAGTACATTCTCTACCAGTACATTCTCTACCAGGTATCTACCAGTACATTCTCTACCAGGTCTCTATCAGTACATTCTCTACCAGGTCTCTACCAGTACATTCTCTACCAGGTATCTATCAGTACATTCTCTACCAGGTCTCTATCAGTACATTCTCTACCAGGTATCTATCAGTACATTCTCTTCCAGGTCCCTATCAGTACATTCTCTACCAGGTCTCTACCAGTACATTCTCTACCAGGTCTCTATCAGTACATTCTCTACCAGGTATCTATCAGTACATTCTCTACCAGGTCTCTACCAGTACATTCTCCATGAGGCCTCTACCAGTACATTCTCTACCAGGTCTCTACTTGGTCTTTCCCAGTACATTCTCTACCAGTACATTCTCTATCAGTACATTCTCTTCCAGGTCTCTACCAGTACATTCTCTACCAGGTCTCTATCAGTACATTCTCTACCAGGTCTCTATCAGTACATTCTCTTCCAGGTCCCTATCAGTACATTCTCTACTAGGTCTCTACCAGTACATTCTCTTCCAGATCTCTATCAGTACATTCTCTACCAAGTCTCTATCAGTATATTCTCTACCAGTACATTCTCTACCAGGTCTCTAACAGTACATTCTCTACCAGATCTATGCCAGGTCTCTACCAGTACCTTCTCTACCAGGTATCTACCAGGTCTTTACCAGTACATTCTCTACCAGGTCTCTACCAGTACATTCTCTACCAGGTCTCTACCATCACATTCTCTACTAGTACATTCTCTACCAGGTCTCTACCAGTACATACTCTACCAGTACATTCTCTACCAGGTCTCTACGGGGTCTCTACCAGTACATTCTCTACCACTGCTCTACCAGTACATTCTCTACCAGGTCTCCACCAGTACATTCTCTACAAGTTCTCTACCAGTACATTTCTCTACCAATACATTATCTAACAGGTCTTTACCAGGTCTTTAACCAGTACATTCTCTACCACTTCTCTACCAGGTCTCTCTACCAGTTCATTTCTCTTACCAGACTCGAACAGGTCTCTGCAGACCTCGATCAGGTCTCTACCAGACCTCGACCAGGTCTCTATCAGGTCTCTACCAGGTCTCTATCAGATCTCTATCAGATCTCCACCAGGTTTACCAGATCTCTCAGATCTCTACCAGTACACTGTCTAACAGGTCTCTACCAGATCTCTTCTAGGTCTCTTCCAGATCTCTAACAGGTTTCTACCAGGTCTCTACCAGTGTACTGTCTACCAGGTCTCTACCAGTTTTCTACCAATACACTGTCTATCTGGTCTCTACCAGTTCCCTAACAGGTCCTTACCAGGTATCTACCAGGTGTCTAGCCAGTAACCTCACAAGTCCCCCTTCAACTTTCTAATTTCTCTCATTTTATTCTCCCTTCCTAGCTCTCCCCTTGGTGACCATCATTCCTCTCCCAATGCCTCCACCCCTCATCCCTCTCTCCTCTACCCATGCCTTCTCAGCCTAATTCCCCTCGTCAGATGTGATAGGGCTCCCTCTCTCTCTACGATGTGGCAAGGCTCTCTCTTTCTTGTGATGTGGCAAGGCTTGCAAACTATCATGGATTATAAAGGGAAACCAAAAGAGAGCTGCCCGGTGACACGAGCCTACCAGACGAGATACATTCCTTCTATGCTCTCTTTGTGGCAAGCAATACTGAACCGTACATGAGAGCACCAGCTTTCCCAGACGACTATGTGATCACACTGTCCATAGCCGATGTGAGTAAGACCTTTAAACAGGTTAACATTCACAAGGCTGCAGGGCCAGATGGATTACCAGGATGTTGACCAGCTGTATAAATGAGTGTCACGCCGTGGCACTCGCATCTGTACCATGAAAAACTTTGATAGGCTCACATTAACACCCTCATTCCAGACCCACTCCCCAACAGATCCACAGATGACGCATTCTCTATTACACTCCACACTGCCCTTTCCCACCTGGACAAAAGGAAGACCTAGGTGACAATGCTGTTCATTGACTACAGCTCATCGTTCAACACCATAGTGCCCTTCAAGCTCATCACTAAGCTAAAGAGCCTTGGAATAAACCCCTCCCTCTGCACTGGATCCTGAACTTCCTAATGGACCCGACCGCAGGTGGTGAAGGTAGGCAACCACCCGCTCCACCATGCTGACCCTCAACACTGAGGACCCTCAGGGGTGCGTGCTTTGTCCTTCCAGATCTCCATCACCAGCCGCCTATGCCTGCAGACCTGTTCCCTGTTCACCCACGACTGCCTGGCAGCGCACGACTCCCAACACCGTAATTACGTTTTCCAACTACACAACGGTGGAAGGACTGATCACCGAGGATGAGCCTACAGGGAAGAGGTCAGTGTGGTGCAGAGACAAAAACCTCTCCTTAAACCCCAAAAGTACAAAGGAGCTGATCATGGACTACAGGAAATGGAGGGCCGAGCACGCACCATCCACATCGACGGGTCTGTAGTGGAGCAGGTCGAGAGCTTTAAGTTTCTCTGTGTCCAGGATCACCAACGATCTATCATGGTCCAAACACACCAAAACAGTCGTGAAGAGACACGACAAAACCTTTCCCCCTCAGGAGACTGAAAAAATTAGGAATGGGTCCTCAGATCATCAAAAGGTAATACAGCTGCACTGCTGAGAGCATCTTGACTGGCTGCATCACCGCCTGGTATGGTCATCTGCTCGACATCTGACCGCAAGGCACTACA
>NW_027012908.1:0-17811 GCF_036934945.1 Oncorhynchus masou masou
TCTCTGTGGATGGTTGAAACCCCCTATCTCTGTGGGATGGTTGAAACCCCTATCTCTGTGGGATGGTTGAAACCCCTATCCCTATCTCTGTGGGATGGTTGAAACCCTCTATCTCTGTGGGATGGTTGAAACCCCTATCTCTGTCTCTGTGGGATGGTTGAAACACTCTATCTCTGTCTCTGTGGGATGGTTGAAACCCCTATCTCTATCTCTGTGGGATGGTTGAAACCCCTATCTGTCTCTGTGGGATGGTTGAAACCCCTATCTCTGTCTCTGTGGGATGGTTGAAACCCCTATCTCTGTCTCTGTGGGATGGTTGAAACCCCACTGTGGATGGCTGAAACTCTATCTCTGTGGGATGGTTGAAACCCCTATCTCTGTGGGATGGTTGACCCTATCTCTGGGATGGTTTGAAACCCCTATCTCTGTCTCTGTGGGATGGTTGAAACCCCTATCTCTGTGGCTACCTATCTCTATCTCTGTGGGATGGTTGAAACCTCTATCTCTGTGGGATGGTTGAAACCTCTATCTCTGTCTCTGTGGGATGGTTGAAACCTCTATCTCTGTCTCTGTGGGATGGTTGAAACCCTATCTCTGTCTCTGTGGGATGGTTGAAACCTCTATCTCTGTCTCTGTGGGATGGTTGAAACCTCTATCTCTGTCTCTGTGGGATGGTTGAAACCCCTATCTCTGTCTCTGTGGGATGGTTGAAACCCCTATCTCTGTGGGATGGTTGAAACCCCTATCTCTGTCTCTGTGGGATGGTTGAAACCCCTATCTCTATCTCTGTGGGATGGTTGAAACCCCTATCTCTGTCTCTGGGATGGTTTAAACCCCTATCTCTGTCTCTGTGGGATGGTTGAAACCCCTATCTCTGTTTCTGTGGGATGGTTGAAACCCCTATCTCTGTGGGATGGTTGAAACCCCTATCTATGTGGGATGGTTGAAACCCCTATCTCTATCTCTGTGGGATGGTTGAAACCCCTATCTCTGTCTCTGTGGGATGGTTGAAACCCCTATCTCTGTCTCTGGGATGGTTGAAACCCCTATCTCTATCTCTGTGGGATGGTTGAAACCCCTATCTCTGTGGGATGGTTGAAACCTCTATCTCTGTGGGATGGTTGAAACCCCTATCTCTGTCTCTGGGATGGTTGAAACCCCTATCTCTGTCTCTGTGGGATGGTTGAAACCTCTATCTCTATGGGATGGTTGAAACCCTATCTCTATCTCTGTGGGATGGTTGAAACCCCTATCTCTGTCTCTGTGGGATGGTTGAAACCCCTATCTCTGTCTCTGTGGGATGGTTGGAAACCCCTATCTCTGTCTCTGTGGGATGGTTGAAACCCTATCTCTGTGGGATGGCTGAAACATCTCTGTCTCTGTGGGATGGTTGAAACCTCTATCTCTGTGGGATGGTTGAAACCCCTATTTCTTGGTCTCTGTGGGATGGTTGAAACCCCTATCTCTGTCTCTGGGATGGTTTAAACCCCTATCTCTGTCTCTGTGGGATGGTTGAAACCCTATCTCTATCTCTGTGGGATGGTTGAAACCCCTATCTCTGTCTCTGGGATGGTTGTAAACTATCTCTGTCTCTGCCCTAGGGATGGTTGAAACCCCTATCTCTGTCTCTGTGGGCTGGAGAAGCTTGTTTCGTGGATGGTTGAAACCATCTCTATCTCTGTGGGATGGTTGAAACCCCTATCTCTATCTCTGTGGGATGGTTGAAACCCCTATCTCTGTCTCTGTGGGATGGTTGAAACCCCTATCTCTGTCTCTGGGATGGTTTAAACCCCTATCTCTGTCTCTGTGGGATGGTTGAAACCCCTATCTCTGTCTCTGTAGGATGGTTGAAACCCCTATCTCTGTGCCCTAGCCTCCCTCCATTTTGTCCTTCTTCCCTGCTCCCTCCATCTTCTTTTCCTCCTGCCTCCACTAGTCAGCATGCTGCAAGCCGTACACGTACAGCGTGCTCACTGAACACACAATAACAGGACCTTGTTCATTAGGCACCAAATGGAATAAAACTGAACCGGGGAGGGACTACCAGGACTTGTCCAATAAGAAACAAGCATTCAGGATTCTGCTCTGTATACAAGGACAAGACGCACCTTAATGAACGTTGGCCGTGCTCAGTAAAACACCTGCTGTCGACGTTATGATTCAACGTGTAAAATCGTCTTGAGAGGAATAGAAAATGGCCGATGTTCTGTGGTCATAGGCGATAGGACGCTGCTGTTAACCACTCGCCGACACGGTCTGTTTTGCCTTTAAAAAAAGAAAGTGTTCATGATCCTTCCACCAGGCCGTAGAGCACAAGGTCACAACTTGACCTTCCATGCAGGCCAAGGGTCGGGCATATGAACACAACAGGCATAGATTGTCAATACAAATCACTGTCTGTCATGCCCCCCCCCCACCCCACCCCCTCCTACACTCCTCCTATTTCCTTGTCTGTCCATTTCACCTTCACCTAATGTAGAAACTGTAAATAACTCTGTCCCTGTTTTGAAGAGGATAAACGGTTGCAAGGTAGCTATGGTTATGAGGTTATCACTTAGTCTACCTCCAGACTTTAATTATCAGCAGAAACGGCTCACTTGTTAAATAGTAGATAACTTGTTAGCTGTTTACTACTCTCCCCTATCAAACCAATACAGTGCTTTGTTTAGAAGGTGACGTAGTAGTGGAATTGTTGGGACTGGAGAGGTCTGTGATATTTCTCAGTGGTTGTGATGAATACAGTTGTTGTGTTCTAACGTGCTTCTCTCTCTCTCTCTCTGTCTCTGTCTCTGTCTGTCTCTGTCTCTCTTTCTCTCTCTCTCTCTCTCTCTCTCTCTCTCTCTCTCTCTCTCTCTCTGTCTCTCTCTCCTTTGTGGTGAATACTATTGTGTTCTGACGTCACACATGAGTCTCCTGAGTCTCTCTCTCTCTGGGTCTCTGTATCACCAGGCACCAGGGTAGTCAGTGAACATGTCATTTTCCATCTCTGTGCAGGCACCAGGGTTTGGCTTTGGGATAGCCATCTCGGGAGGTCGGGATAACCCTCATTTTCAGAGTGGTGAGACCTCCATCGTTATCTCAGACGTCCTGAAGGGAGGTCCAGCCGAGGGCCTACTGCAGTAAGATCCTCCTCTCCTCTCTTGGGATGAGTTACCACATGGGCTCTCTTGGTTTGATATAAAGAGGGATGTGGCTTGGAGAAAATGTAACCTCTCTCAAATTCATAGAAGGTGCTATGGATGGTGCAAAATTATATTAAATAAATATATATATATTTTTTAAACATTTGGTTGTTTACAAAGACATTGTTTACATTGTTTTTTACAAGTAACGCTTTCCTCCTTTCCCTCCAGGGAGAATGACAGAGTCACGATGGTCAACGCCGTCTCCATGGACAACGTGGAACATGCATACGCAGTCCAACAACTACGGAAAAGTGGCAAGAATGCTAAAATTGTGAGTATCTTCTTTGAGGAACACTAAGATTTAAAAGTCCTATGTTAAAGCCAGACTTTTCTTTGCCAGACTTTTTTCATTTTTTTTCCAAAATGGATAAATGAAAGCTTAATTTGCCATTTGTGTCTCTTCAAAGGGATACAAATGAAGTTTTTATGTGTTACGAGTACAGCAGGTTTGTTTACAAATTGTATGTCTGAATTGTCCAGAATATGGATGCGTAAGCTTATGTCAATGGTCCTTTTATAGCTCCTGTTCTCGGCCTATCTTTCCTCTGATCCATCCACGACAACAGCAAACATCAACAATACAAAATAGGCTGATCTATATCTCTCTTATTTTAAACAAGACTCAAAAATTTGAGTTGAGTAATATGGAATAAAAGTGTCATTTAGCTGACAAATCTTTGTGATTCATATATTGTCTCCTGGCTGTCTGCCTGTTTGTCTGTGCTATAGCAGTGCAGATTTGAAAACACTGGCCCGGGAATGTTTTGGAATGAAATGGGAATTGTGGGAATTGTGCGGTGATTTTTTCATTCAGCAAGGGATTTTTATTATTTTCATCTTGCTAAGACTCGTCACTCACGGCTATTCTAGTGATAGTACCCACATGCTGCTCTGGACCGTGCCAAGGTCTGATAATCACGAGCCAGCTAGCTGTCAGTGCTGGTCAGCAACGCTAGTCAGCAAGCTAGCTAGCAAACAGCCGATAGATCCACACACGCATTGCTAAATGTGCATACCGGTGGTGTAGCCCTGCTATACTGCCAACTAAAACCTGCACTTACAGGTTTTATTTGGCAGTATAGAGTCAGTGTAGGTTTTGGCAGTATATAGAGTCAGTGCAGGTTTGTTTTGGCAGTATAGAGTCAGTGCAGGTTTGTTTTGGCAGTATAGAGTATGTATTTATTTATTTTACCTTTTATTTAACTAGGCAAGTCCGTTAAGAACAAATTCTTATTTACAATGACGGCCTGGGAACAGGCAAAAGGCCTCCTGGAGGGGACAGGGGCCTGGGATTAAAAATTATAAATACAATATAAATATAGTACAAAACACACATCACAACAAGACAGACAACACTACGTAAAGAGAGACCTTACTCTGAAACTTTGCTGGAGTTGTTAGCTGGCTAGTTGTTATCCTCTTGGATGTTGAATTTGCTATGCTTTTGATGCCCGGGTTAGTTTACATTGGGTCTTGCCAGGGTTTGTTTACATTGGGTCTTGCCGGGTTTGTTTACACTGGGTCTTGCCCGGGTTTGTTTACACTGGGTCTTGCCCGAGTTTGTTGACATTGGGTCTTGCCTGGGTTAGTTTACACTGGGTGCCGGGTTAGTTTACATTGGGTCTTGCCGGGTTAGTTTACATTGGGTCTTGCCCGGGTTAGTTTACATTGGGTCTTGCCCGGGTTTGTTTTACATTATGTGTTGCCTGGGTTTTGTTTTGTCGCCCAAACAAAACAAGATGTAAAACGTTAACAAAATGACACAACTGACTGAGTCTGGCTTTAACACCGGTCCACTGATAGAATCCAGCCCTTACTAATGTATGAACGTCTGAATTGGGCAGTTTCTTTATCTTTAATACCTGGAGCACAGCACGCTTGGGACTGACCTGTCATCTGCTAAAACCTGGGGGTCATATCTTAGCACCGCCAATGGGCATGGAATGCCCCAGAGGGAGAACTGGAAGTTTCGGGTATAATGTAGTGATATGGCGCTTACCACAGAATAAATTACAACAATTATTATGTATTAGATTTAGTCTCTAAGGGGCTAATGTCTTGTCATGAGAGAGAGGGAGCGAGGGAGTTAGAGATTACATGGAAGGAATGGGGGAAATGGGGGTGTAATCTAGTGACATCGTGCTAAAGTTGTCTTCTTCGTCTTCAGACGATCAGACGGAAACGGAAGGTTCATGTACCCATGAGTCGGCTGGGGGAGAGGGCGGCCATGTCGGAGCATGATGATGATGATGAGGAGGAGAATGAGGAAGATAGCTACGACGAGGGAGATATACGCAGGCGCGCTCCCCTTAGCGGCCCCAGCGCCTACAGCGCTGTGGGGTGGGGCCTCGGCCCGGCGCAGCGGGAGGAGCGCCGGAAGGCGGGACAAGGACAGAGAGCGGGAACGCAGTGGCTCACGGGAGAGGAGTCTCTCCGCGCGCCGACCGGCGCTCGCTCAACCAGCCGCGGCCCGCCAAAGTCACCCTCGTAAAGTCCCGAAAGAATGAAGGTGAGCATCACAAAGTTGGGATATGTGTTGTCGGGGTTAGGTTAGTTGGGATATGTGTTGTCGGGGTTAGGGTTAGTTGGGATATGTGTTGTTAGGGTTAGTTGGGATATGTGTTGTCGGGGTTAGGGTTAGTTGGGATATGTGTTGTCTAGTTAGGGTTAGGGTTAGTTGGGATATGTGTTGTCGGGGTTAAGGTTAGTTGGGATATATGTTGTCTAGTCGGAGTTAGGGTTAGTTGGGATATGTGTTGTCGGGGTTAGGGTTAGTTGGGATATGTGTTGTCTAGTCGGGGTTAGGGTTAGTTGGGATATGTGTTGGGACGTGTTGTCGGGGTTAGGGTTAGTTGGGATGTGTTGTCTAGTCGGGTTAGGGTTAGTTGGGGTATGTGTTGTCTAATCGGGGTTAGGGTTAGTTGGGGTATGTGTTGTCTAGTCGGGGTTAGGGTTAGTTGGGATATGTGTTGTCTAGTCGGGGTTAGGGTTAGTTGGGATATGTGTTGTTGGGGTTAGTTGGGATGTGTTGTCTAGTTTGGGTTAGGGTTAGTTGGGATATGTTGTCTAGTCGGGGGTTAGGTTTAGTTGGGATATGTGTTGTTAGGGTGAGTTGGGATATGTGTTGTTGGGGTTAGTTGGGATATGTGTTGTCTAGTCGGGGTTAGGGTTCAGTGGGATATGTGTTGTTAGGGTTAGTTGGGATATGTTGTCTAGTCGGGGTTAGGGTTAGGTGGGATATGTATTGTTAGGGTTAGTTGGGATATGTGTTGTCTAGTCGGGTTAGGGTTAGTTGGGATATGTGTTGTTAGGGTTAGTTGGGATATGTGTTGTCGGGGTTAGGGTTAGTTGGGATATGTTGTCTAGTCGGGGTTAGGGTTAGGTGGGATATGTATTGTTAGGGTTAGTTGAGATATGTGTTGTCGGGTTAGGGTTAGTTGGGATATGTTGTCTAGTCGGGGTTAGGGTTAGTTGGGATATGTGTTGTCGGGGTTAGGGTTAGTTGGGATATGTGTTGTCGGGGTTAGGGTTAGTTGGGATATGTTGTCTAGTCGGGGTTAGGGTTAGTTGGGATATGTGTTGTCGGGGTTAGGGTTAGTTGGGATATGTGTTGTCGGGGTTAGGGTTAGTTGGGATATGTGTTGTCGGGTTAGGGTTAGTTGGGATATGTGTTGTTGGGGTTAGGGTTAGTTGGGATATGTGTTGTCGGGGTTAGGGTTAGTTGGGATATGTGTTGTCTAGTTAGGGTTAGTTGGGATATGTGTTGTCTAGTCGGGGTTAGGGTTAGTTGGGATATGTGTTGTCGGGGTTAGTTGGGATATATGTTGTCTAGTCGGGGTTAGGGTTAGTTGGGATATGTGTTGTCTAGTCGGGGTTAGGGTTAGTTGGGATATGTGTTGTCTAGTCGGGGTTAGGGTTAGTTGGGATATGTGTTGTCTAGTCGGGGTTAGGGTTAGTAAGGATATGTTGTCTAGTTGGGGTTAGGGTTAGTTGGAATATATGTTGTCTAGTTAGGGTTAGGGTTAGTTGGGATATGTGTTGTCTAGTCGGGGTTAGGGTTAGTTGGGATATGTTGTCTAGTTAGGGTTAGTTGGAATATGTTGTCTAGTCGGGTTAGGGTTAGTTGGGATAAGTTGTCTCGTCGGGGTTAGGGATAGTTGGGATATGTTGTCTAATCGGGGTTAGGGTTAGTTGGGATATGTGTTGTCTAGTCGGGTTAGGATTAGTTGGGATATGTTGTCTAGTCGGGTTAGGGTTAGGTGGGATATGTATTGTTAGGGTTAGTTGGGATATGTGTTGTCGGGTTAGGGTTAGTTCGGATATGTTGTCTAGTCGGGGTTAGGGTTAGTTGGGATATGTGTTGTCTAGTCGGGGTTAGGGTTAGTTGGGATATGTGTTGTCTAGTCGGGGTTAGGGTTAGTTGGGATATGTGTTGTCGGGTTAGGGTTAGTTGGGATATGTGTTGTCGGGGTTAGGGTTAGTTGGGATATGTGTTGTCGGGGTTAGGGTTAGTTGGGATATGTGTTGTCGGGTTAGGGTTAGTTGGGATATGTGTTGTTGGGTTTAGGGTTAGTTGGGATATGTGTTGTCGGGGTTAGGGTTAGTTGGGATATGTGTTGTCGGGGTTAGGGTTAGTTGGGATAGGTGTTAGGGTTAGTTGGGATATGTGTTGTCGGGTTAGGGTTAGTTGGGATATGTGTTGTTAGGGTTAGTTGGGATATGTGTTGTCTAGTTAGGGTTAGTTTGGATATGTGTTGTCTAGTCGGGGTTAGGGTTAGTTGGGATATGTGTTGTCGGGGTTAGTTGGGATATATGTTGTCTCGTCGGGGTTAGGGTTAGTTGGGATAAGTTGTCTCGTCGGGGTTAGGGTTAGTTGGGATATGTGTTGTCTAGTCGGGGTTAGGGTTAGTTGGGATATGTGTTGTCTAGTCGGGGTTAGGGTTAGTTGGGATATGTTGTCTAGTCGGGGTTAGGGTTAGTTGGGATATGTGTTGTCTAGTCGGGGTTAGGGTTAGTTGGGATATGTTGTCTAGTCGGGGTTAGGGTTAGTTGGGATATGTGTTGTCTAGTTAGGGTTAGTTGGGATATGTTGTCTAGTTAGGTTAGTTGGAATATGTTGTCTAGTCGGGGTTAGGGTTAGTTGGGATAAGTTGTCTCGTCGGGGTTAGGGTTAGTTGGGATATGTTGTCTAGTCGGGTTAGGGTTAGTTGGGATATGTGTTGTCTAGTCGGGGTTAGGTTAGTTGGGATATGTGTTGTCTAGTCGGGGTTAGGATTAGTTGGGATATGTTGTCTAGTCGGGGTTAGGGGTTAGTTGGGATATGTGTTGTCTAGTCGGGGTTAGAATTAGTTGGGATATGTGTTGTCGGGGGTTTCAAGTCTTATGTCACATGCACAAGTACAATTTGTCTTAACTCAAAACCTAACAATTCAATAACAATGTATTACTATAAAAAACACGAGGAATATGAAATATGAAATACACAATAAAGTAATAAAGTAATGAAGTAAGCATAGTATATACAGGAAATATTTAAGCAATTCCAATAGCATATTGAAGATACACATACAACCACGTTGCATGCGCGAGCTTTACAAAATAAATGTACACATACATGTTATTCAATCATCTCATCCAAACTGCCTGCTGAGCGTCTGCGTAGCAGCCGCCAAAACAGAACTTGCTTCTGCAAGTCCCGCCTCTCCCATCTCCTCAGTGGTTTTTACAAGCATATACCCACCTGGGTGATTGAAAGATGAACGAGGTCCACAGTCCAGTCCAGTTGGTGGCGGTAAATACACCTTAAACTTGGTTGCCAACTGCCATATAAAATCCACAGAAGAAGAAGAAGAAACAAGTGGAGAACAATCAAAGAAAACAAAACAACAAACAACCAGTTTTCCCTTCATCCATAGATCAGTTGCTGCAGTAGAGAACACACAATTCCGTGCGACCCAAAATGTCAAAACTCCACCAAGATCCAGCAAAAAAAAAAAAAGGGACCATAATGCACCTGCAAAATAACAACCCATGTTCGTCTCCCATGACAAATTAGCTAGCTAAATGTGTTTTGACCTGTTCCCAAATAAATATACCTGTGTGTCGTGAACACATTTGGTGGAGATACACAAAATCAACATGCAAAACACGATCGAGTAGGCGAGTAACTAAATCAAATTATACAATTATAATAAAAATGTCTTGGACAATTGTTCTTTCACTCTCTCTATTCATCTTCCCGCCCAAAGACATTAGCATTTTATATCAAAACCCCCCAAGACATGCTAACCTCTCACCATTACAATAACATCCGAGGTTAGCATTTTATATCTAACCCCCAAGACATGCTAACCTCTCACCATTACAATAACATCGGAGGTTAGAATTTTTATATCAAACCCTAAAGACATGCTAACCTCTCACCATTACAATAACATCGGAGGTTAGCATTTTATATCAAACCCTGAAGACATGCTAACCTCTCACCATCACAATAACATTGGAGATTAGCATTTTATATCAAACCCTGAAGACATGCTAACCTCTCACCATCACAATAACATTGGAGATTAGCATTTTATATCAAACCCTGAAGACATGCTAACCTCTCACCATCACAATAACATTGGAGGTTAGCATCTTATATCAAACCCCAAAAACATGCTAACCTCTCACCATTACAATAACATTGGAGGTTAGCATTTCATATCAAACCCCAAGACATGGTAACCTCTCACCATTACAATAACATCGGAGTTTAGCATTTTATATCAAACCCCAAGACATGCTAACCTCTCACCATCACAATAACATTGGAGATTAGCATTTTATATCAAACCCTAAAGACATGCTAACCTCTCACCATTACAATAACATCAGAGGTTAGCATTTATATCAAACCCTGAAGACATGCTAACCTCTCACAATTACAATAACATCGGAGATTAGCATTTTATATCAAACCCTAAATACATGCTAACCTCTCACCATTACAATAACATCGGAGATTAGCATTTTATATCAAACCCTAAAAAGACATGCTAACCTCTCACCATTACAATAACAGGGGAGGTTAGCAGTTTTGAGGGTGCATGATATTTGTGCATCTGTAACTTTGGTAGCATCCTCATTAATGTAGAAGTACGTAGAAAGTATTTAGTAAGTTATTTACCATTTTTAATTTCTATTGGGCACAAAATAATCTAAAACACAAACCTAAACAAACAGCAAATGCATCCAACCAATTTGCAGAGTCACAGGTTTGATGCGGTCATTGTGTTCTATCAATATGGGACCAAATGCTTCACTTATTAGTGCCTAGTCCCTTAAAATAGGAGGACCATGTACAAAAGGTTTTGTAATTTCTAAACGGTTCGTCAGATATAGATGACAATAGCCTTCAAATTTAAAGCTGACAGTCTGCATTTTAACCTCCCATAGTCATTGTACCGTTTCAAATCCAAAGAGCTGGAGTACAGAGCCAAAACAACTCTCAATATTGGGCAGATGGGCTCTGTTTCAGAATAGCACTTTTTTGTAGAATAGCCGCTGTTGTACACGTTTATAATATACGTTTTTATTTTGCTATATTCCATTATATTTGTCAACATGCTAAACTATGCTAACATGCTACAGCATCTGTACTGCTAACATGCTATGCTAACATGTTAGTTATACTGTGCTAACATGCTATATCATACTATGCTCTCCCGATGCTAACACTCTCTTTGTTGCTGTTCGTTCACTCCGTAAGCAGAATATGGCCTTCGCCTGGCCAGCCACATCTTCGTGAAGGACATCTCACCCGAGAGCCTGGCGGCCAGGGACGGAAACATACAGGAGGGAGACGTTGTACTGAAGGTGAGAAGCCTGGTGATTCTTTAACTAAGAGAGGAGAGAGAGAGAGAGAGAGAGAGAGAGAGAGGTAGAGAGAGAGAGAGGTAGAGAGAGAGAGGTAGAGAGAGAGAGAGGTAGAGAGAGAGAGGTAGAGAGAGAGAGAGGTAGAGAGGTAGAGGGAGAGGTAGAGGGAGGTAGAGAGAGAGAGGGGAGGGAGGTAGAGGTAGAGGTAGAGGTGGGGTAGAGAGGTAGAGAGGAGGTAGAGGGAGAGGGAGAGGTAGAGAGAGAGAGAGGTGGGAGTAGAGGAGGAGAGAGAGAGGTAGAGGGAGAGAGAGGAGTGAGGGAGAGAGAGGTAGAGAGAGAGGAGAGGTAGAGGGGAGAGAGAGGTAGAGGGAGAGAGGGAGGGAGAGGTAGAGGGAGAGAGGAGAGGTAGAGGGAGAGGAGAGGGAGGGGAGGTAGGGGTAAGAGGGAGAGGTAGAGGGAGAGGTAGGAGGGAGAGGGAGAGGGAGAGGGAGGTGGGGAGAGAGAGAGAGGGGTAGAGGGAGAGAGAGAGGGAGAGAGAGGGAGAGAGAGGGAGAGGGAGGTAGAGAGGAGAGGTAGAGGTAGGAGGAGGTAGAGGTAGAGAGAGGAGTAGAGAGAGAGGTAGAGGTGGAGAGGTAGAGGTGGAGGTAGAGGTAGAGGTGGAGGGAGAGAGTTAAGAGAGGGGAGCGGTAGAGAGAGGAGCGTAGTAGAGAGGAGCGGAGAGAGAGGAGCGGTAGAGAGAGAGAGAGGAGAGGTAGAGAGAGGGAGCGGTAGAGAGAGAGAGAGAGAAGGGAGTTGTGGTAATGAGGAGGGGAGGGACCTGGGAGAGGGGGAGGCGGCCCGGGCCTGAAATATACAGGAGGGAGCGTTGTACTGAAGGGTGAAAGGAGCGAGAGATAGGGAGAGGAGGAAGGATAGAGGGAAAGAAGAAAGGCTAAATACATGTTTTTCCCACTGTCTCCTGCACACAGACAAGCTAATTGGTTGTTTCCTCCAAGCTGTGTTAATTTAGGTTATTTCTTAACGTTTGTTTACTAATTGCTTGTTTCCTACAGATCAACGGCACGGTGACAGAAACCTGTCGTTGATAGACGCTAAGAAGCTGATTGAGAGGTCAAAGGAGCAAGCTAAAGATGGTGGTGCAGAGAGACGAGAGAGCTACGCTGCTGAACATACCAGACCTGGACGACAGCGTCCCATCAGCCAACGCCCGACAGAGACGGTGAGGGACGTTGTGCTCACGCAGCCAGAAATGCTGGAAAAGGGCTAAATGCTGTCGGGTCGTGGGTGGGATGCATTTCACTGAAAGAGAAGCTCCCTTACCCCCATATGGGGTGGCAGGTAGCCTAGGGGTTAGAGTGTAGAGGTGGCAGGTAGCCTAGTGGTTAGAGGGTAGAGGTGGCAGGTAGCCTAGTGGTTAGGTGTAGAAGATGGCAGGTAGCCTAGTGGTTAGAGCGTGGGGCGGGCAGGGGTAGCCTAGTGGTTAGAGCGTAGAGGCGCAGGGTAGCCTAGTGGTTAGAGCGTAGGAGGTTGCAGGGTAGCCTAGTGGTTGAGCGAGAGGCGTTAGGGTAGCCTAGTGGTTAGAGTGTAGAGGTGGCAGGGTAGCCTAGTGGTTAGAGCGTAGAGGTGGCAGGGTAGCTCAGTGGTTAGAGTGTAGAGGCGGCAGGGTAGCCTAGTGGTTAGAGTGTAGAGGTGGCAGGTAGCCTAGTGTTAGAGGGGGCAGTAGCCCAGTGGTTAGAGGGGGCAGGTAGCCTAGTGGTTAGAGTGTAGAGGTGGCAGGGTAGCCTAGTGGTTAGAGTGTAGAGGTGGCAGGGTAGCCTAGTGGTTAGAGTGTAGAGGTGGCAGGTAGCCTAGTGGTTAGAGTGTAGAGGTGGCGGGTAGCCTAGTGGTTAGAGTGTAGAGGTGGCGGGTAGATTAGTGGTTAGAGTGTAGAGGTGGCGGGTAGCCTAGTGGTTAGAGTGTAGAGGTGGCGGGTAGCCTAGTGGTTAGAGTGTAGAGGTGGCGGGTAGCCTAGTGGTTAGAGTGTAGAGGTGGCAGGGTAGCCTAGTGATTAGAGTGTAGGGGTGGCAGGTAGCCTAGTGGTTAGAGCGTAGGGGTGGCGGGTAGCCTAGTGGTTAGACTGTAGAGGTGGCGGGTAGCCTAGTGGTTAGAGTGTAGAGGTGGCGGGTAGCCTAGTGGTTAGAGTGTAGAGGTGGCAGGTAGCCTAGTGGTTAGAGTGTAGAGGTGGCAGGTAGCCTAGTGGTTAGAGTGTAGAGGTGGCAGGTAGCCTAGTGGTTAGAGCGAGAGGTGGCAGGTAGCCTAGTGGTTAGAGTGTAGAGGTGGCGGTAGCTCTAGTGGTTAGAGCGTAGAGGTGGCGGGTAGCCTAGTGGTTAGAGCGTAGAGGTGGCAGGTAGCCTATTGGTTAGAGTGTAGAGGCGGCAGGTAGCCTAGTGGTTAGAGTGTAGAGGTGGCAGGTAGCCTAGTGGTTAGAGTGTAGAGGCGGCAGGGTAGCCTAGTGGTTAGAGCGTTGGACTATTAACCGAAAGGTTGCTGGATCTGATCCCGAGCTGTCAAGGTAGAAATCTGTCGTTCTGCCCCTGAACAAGGCAGTTAACCCACTGTTCCTATGCGTCATTGAAAATAAGAATAAAGGTTAAATAAAATGTAAAAATTACAATATATGCACGCATGACTAATTCGCTTGGTCAAAAGCGTCTGCTAAATGACATATTATAGTGAATAAAAATATAAATGCAACATGTCAAGTGACTGCTTCATGAGCTGAATTAAGATCCCAGACATTTTTCATACTCACAAGGTTATTTGTCTTAAATGTTATGCACAAATTTGTTTACATCCCTTATAGTGAGCATTTATCCTTTGCCACGATAATCCATCAACCTGACAGGTGTGGCATATCAAGAAGCTGATTAAACAGCATGATCATTACACAGGTGCACCTTGTGCCGAGGACAATAAATGCCCACTCTAAAATGTGTAGTTTTGTCATAAAACACAATGCCACAGATGTTTCAAGTTTTGAGACTGCTGTCTGCAGGAATGTACACCAAAGCTGTTTTTAATGTTAATTTCTCTACCATAAGCCGCCTCCAACATTGTTTTAGAGAATTTGTCAGTCCGTCCAACCAGCCTCACAACCACAGATCCCATCTAACCATGCCAGCCCAGGGCCCCCACATCCGGCTTCTTCCCCTTCGGGATCGTATGAGACAAGCCACCCGGACAGCTGATGAAACTGTGGATTTGCACAACCGAAGAATTTATGCACAAACTGTCAGAAACCATCACAGGAAGCTTAACTATGTGCTCGTTGTCTTGACTTGACTACAGTTCGGCATCGTAACCGACTTCAGTGGGCAATTGTTCACCATCGATGGCTACTGGCACCCTGGAGAAGTGTGCTCTTCACGGATGAATACCGCTTTCAACTGTATCGGGCAGATGGCAGACAGTGTATGACGTTGTGTAGGCGAGCGGTTTGCTGATGTTAACGTTGTGAACAGAGTGCTCCATGGTGGGGGCAGGTACAAGCTACAGACAGCAAACACAATTGCATTTTATTGATTCCAATTTGAATGAACAGAGATGCCGTGACGAGATCCTGAGGCCCATTGTCGTGCCATTCATCCATCGCCATCACATCATGTTTCAGCATGATAATGCACGGCCCAATGTCGCAATGGTCTGTACACAATTCCTGGAAGCTGAAAATGTCCCAGTTCTTCCATGGTCTGTATACTCACCAGACATGTCACCCATTGAGCATGTTTGGGATGCTCTGGATCGACGCATACGACAGCTGACAAGCTGACAAGGTACAAATCTGTCGTTCTGCCCCTGAACAGGTAGTTAACCCACTTCCTTGGCCGTCATTGAAAATAAGATTTTGTTCTTAACTGACTTGCCGTGGTTAAATAAAGGTATAAATATATAAAATATAAATGGTCACACCAGATACTGACTGGTTTTCTGATCCACCTTTTTTTTTTTAATGTTCTGTGACCAATGTCTGTGTTCCCCGTCATGTGAAATCCATAGATGAATAATGAATGTTTTTAAATCGACACATTTTGTTATATGAACTGTAACTCTGTAAAATCTTTGAAATTGTTGCATGTTGTGTTTTTCATTTTTTTTTCCAGTGTACATCATGTAGTTGAATATGGTGTGCGTGTGCGTGTGTGTGTGTGTGTTTGAACAACAGACATTTCAGACATCCATTCCGATGGCGTCCGACCATTCCAACCGATCCCACGACAGACATCGTAGCAGTCGGTCCCGCTCCCCTGACAGGCGATCTGATCCCTCCGACCACTCCAGACACTCCCCTCCACAGATCAGCAACGGCAGGTAAACGCCACACCACCTGGCTGCGACACAGTCAAACTCAAAGGCTCGCAGGCAGCCGAATTCTGATCTTTTTCCACTAACTGGTCTTATGACCAATCAGATCAGATCTTTTACCACTAATTGGTCTTATGACCAATCAGATCAGATCTTTTGCCAGTAATTGGTCTTATAACCAATCAGATCAGATCTTTTGCCAATAATTGGTCTTATGACCAATCAGATCAGATCTTTTGCCAATAATTGGTCTTATGACCAATCAGATCAGATCTTTTACCAATAATTGGTCTTATGACCAATCAGATCAGATCTTTTACCAATAATTGGTCTTATGACCAATCAGATCAGATCTTTTACCAATAATTGGTCTTATGACCAATCAGATCAGATATTTTACCTATAATTGGTCTTATGACCAATCAGATCAGATCTTTTACCTATAATTGGTCTTATGACCAATCAGATCAGATCTTTTACCAATAATTGGTCTTATGACCAATCAGATCAGATCTTTTACCTATAATTGGTCTTATGACCAATCAGATCAGATATTTTACCTATAATTGGTCTTATGACCAATCAGATCAGATCTTTTGCCAATAATTTAGCAGAATATCAGGATTGTCTGCCTGTGTAAAAGGCAGCCTTTGAGCTTTTTTGAAATTCTCACCCAGTGGGCAAAACTAGTTGAAATGTCGTCTTTACGACCCGTAACTGACCTCAATATTTCAACCCGTTTTGACCCGCTGGAAATGTAAATGTTTTTAAGGGTTTAAGTGTCTTTATTTTCCTATTTTTTGTTTTTTTTTGCCCACTTAACAAAGACTCTTCAGTTGGAGAATACCGTAAGTTGGATACCCCGTTCCCTAGGAGCCCCGCTGTGTAGAGCCCCGCTGTGTAGAGCCCCTCTGTGTAGAGCCCCACTGTGTAGAGCCCCACTGTGTAGAGCCCCGCTGTGTAGAGCCTCGCTGTGTATGAGCCCCTCTGTGTATGAGCCCCTCTGTGTAGAGCCCCACTGTGTAGAGCCCCACTGTGTAGAGCCCCTCTGTGTAGAGCCCCTCTGTGTAGAGCCCCTCTGTGTAGAGCCCCACTGTGTAGAGCCCCTCTGTGTAGAGCCCCTCTGTGTAGAGCCCCGCTGTGTATGAGCCCCTCTGTGTAGAGCCCCACTGTGTAGAGGCCCCACTGTGTAGAGCCCCACTGTGTAGAGCCCCTCTGTGTAGAGCCCCTCTGTGTAGAGCCCCGCTGTGTAGAGCCCCGCTGTGTAGAGCCCCGCTGTGTAGAGCCCCTCTGTGTAGAGGCCCCGCTGTGTAGAGGCCCCGCTGTGTAGAGGCCCCGCTGTGTAGAGCCCCACTGTGTAGAGCCCCTCTGTGTAGAGCCCCTCTGTGTAGAGCCCCTCTGTGTAGAGCCCCGCTGTGTAGAGCCCCGCTGTGTAGAGCCCCGCTGTGTAGAGGCCCCGCTGTGTAGAGGCCCCGCTGTGTAGAGCCCCGCTGTGTATGAGCCCCGCTGTGTAGAGGCCCCGCTGTGTAGAGCCCCACTGTATACATAGAGAACATTAGTAAATGGATAGTTACCCCATGTTGATGTAGTATAATTCAAAATACCCCTATATTTCTCCCCTTCCTACCGATAAGGATTACTTAGGACCACTAAACCATAAAGATTACATCTGTGCCCTGAATACTCTTGGCTATAAGTGTGTGTGTGTGTGTGTGTGTGTGTGTGTGTGTGTGTGTGTGTGTGTGTGTGTGTGTGTGTGTGTGTGTGTGTGTGTGTGTGTGTTTTTGAATTTGATCAATGTTTCATGAATCCTAGATGTGCCCTTTCTGTTTGACATTGATGCTGATATCAGGAAAGCAGTGCTCAGTTAGCAGTCATGGCTTTACACTGTCAAACGCTGCAGTATTCATTTAGCTTCAAGGACAGACACGCACTGATTGATAGTATGTTTAATGTACATGCTGTGCATCCGTTATTGAGTGTCAGCTCTTGTTCTGGCTCAGTGCTCCAGTAGGGACGCAGCCTGTGGATGTAGTGTCAGTCACAGAACGCGGCCTGTGGATGTAGTGTCAGTCACACGGACGCGGCCTGTGGATGTAGTGTCAGTCACACGGACACGGCCTGTGGATGTAGCGTCAGTCACACAGAACACGGCCTGTGGATGTAGTGTCAGTCACACAGGACACAGCCTGTGGATGTAGTGCCAGTCACACAGAACACGGCCTGTGGATGTAGTGTCAGTCACACAGAACACAGCCTGTGGATGTAGTGCCAGTCACACAGGACACGGCCTGTGGATGTAGTGCCAGTCACACAGGACACGGCCTGTGGATGTAGTGTCAGTCACACAGAACACAGCCTGTGGATGTAGGTGTCAGTCACACAGAACACAGCCTGTGGATGTAGTGTCAGTCACACAGAACAC